>NC_069502.1:911265403-911565403 GCF_027579735.1 Bombina bombina | reverse complement strand
AATTAAGTTGCGGTGTCCGGAGCTGTTTGAGCTGACACACTGTAGTGCTTCAGGGAATCCTGTGTCTGAAACTCAGTTTCGGCGCGCCGCTCTGCAGAGTGACGTAACACGCTCCAGCGTGTTTGCGGTGCAGTACTGTGAGGAAAGTAGAACAGGTGAGATAATGCAAAACAAAATATTACCAAACAGATGGTAAAATTGCGGTCCGGTTCTTGAAGAGTAACAAGCAGAATATCCGGAATAGTTGATTAAGACTTCAGGTTCCAATAAGGAATTTTCAAAGAGTGACTAGTATAAAGATTCCAATAGATTCAAAATTACCTAGCAATGTGTGATATGCAAGGTAAGCTTATATAGGAAGTGCTGGTCACATGATGTAAAAGTTAAAGTGACAGTATGAGGATCAGCTGTATCCTGACACAACTCGAGCTATCCCATATAAGTCGCCGTCAGATGCTAACGTGCCGTAAGTCTGACAAACCAGCGATGTCCAGAAATCTGCGTAAATACAAATTTCTGGCGTCGCCAGTGACTTGCGGCACGTTAGAAACTGCCGGCGCCTATAAAACCTGACTAAAGTCTAAAACACCCGCACTGTCTAACACGCCTCCCTAACATAGCCCGACAAGTCTAACACGCCTCCCTAACATAGCCCGACACGTCTAACCCTCTATACTCTATCCCCCCTCACTATCCTAACAATAAAAAAGCTATTAACCCCTAAACCGCCGCTCCCGTACCCCGCCGCAACCTAATAAAGTTATTAACCCCTAAACCGTCGCTCCCGTACCCCGCCGCCAGCTATATTATATCTATAACCCCCTAAAGTGAGCCCCTAACACCGCCGCCATCTATATTAAAATTATTAACCCCCAATGTAAGCCCCTTACACCGCCGCCATCTCTATTAAAATGATTAACCCCTAATTTAATCTACCTACCCCGCCGCCAGCTATATTATCTATGTTAACCCTAAGTATATTATAGTTAATATAGGTATTACATTATATATATTAACTATATTAACCCTAATTATATTAGGGTTAATATAGTTAATATAGTTACTATAGTATTTATATTAACTATATTAACTCTATCTAACCCTAACACCCCTAACTAAATTTATATTAAATTAATCTAATTCATTTATAAACTAAAATATTCCTATTTAAATCTAAATACTTACCTATAACATAAACCCTAAGATAGCTACAATATAATTAATAATTACATTGTAGCTATGTTAGGGTTAATAATTATTTTACAGGTAAATTGTTAATTATTTTAACTAGGTATAATAGCTATTAAATAGTTATTAACTATTTAATATCTACCTAGTTAAAATAATTACCCAATTACCTGTAAAATAAATCCTAACCTAAGTTACAAATACACCTACACTATCAATAAATTAAATAAACTACAAACATCTATCTAAAAATACAATTAAATTAACTAAACTAAATTACAAAAAAAAACAAACACTAAATTACAAAAAATAAAAAAAGATTACAAGATTTTTAAGCTAATTACACCTATTCTAAGCCCCCTAATAAAATAATAAACCCCCAAAATAAAAAAAATTCCCTGCCCTATTCTAAATTAAACAAATTTCAAAGCTCTTTACCTTACCAGCCCTTAAAAGGGCCTTTTGTGGGGCATGCCCCAAAGAATTCAGCTCTTTTGCATACAAATACAATACCCCCCCCCCCCATTACAACCCACCACCCACATACCCCTATTCTAAAACCACCCAAACCCCCCTTAAAAAAGCCTAACACTACCCCCCTGAAGATCTCCCTACCTTGTCTTCACCACACCGGGCCGAACTCCTGATCCGATCCGGGCGATGTCTTCCTCCAAGCGGCAAAGAAGAATTCTTCCTCCGGCGATGTCTTCCTCCGGCGATGTCTTCCTCCAAGCGGCAAAGAAGAATTCTTCCTCCGGCGACGTCTTCCTCCAAGCGGCAGCAAAGTCTTCATTCTTCCGGTGGCATCTTCAATCTTCTTTCTTCGCTCCGCCGCCGCGGAGCATCCATCCCGGCCGACTACTGAACTTGGAATGAGGTACCTTTAAATGACGTCATCCAAGATGGCGTCCGCCGAATTCCGATTGGCTGATAGGATTCTATTAGCCAATCGGAATTAAGTTAAAAAAATCTGATTGGCTGATTGAATCAGCCAATCAGATTCAATTCAATCCGATTGGCTGATCCAATCAGCCAATCAGATTGAGCTTGCATTCTATTGGCTGTTCCGATCAGCCAATAGAATGCGAGCTCAATCTGATTGGCTGATTGGATCAGCCAATCGGATTGAACTTGAATCTGATTGGCTGATTTAATCAGCCAATCAGATTTTTTTAACTTAATTCCGATTGGCTGATAGAATCCTATCAGCCAATCGGAATTCGGTGGACGCCATCTTGGATGACGTCATTTAAAGGTACCTCATTCCAAGTTCAGTAGTCGGCCGGGATGGATGCTCCGCGGCGGCGGAGAGAAGAAAGAAGATTGAAGATGCCACCGGAAGAATGAAGACTTTGCTGCCGCTTGGAGGAAGACGTCGCCGGAGGAAGAATTCTTCTTTGCCGCTTGGAGGAAGACATCGCCGGAGGAAGAATTCTTCTTTGCCGCTTGGAGGAAGACATCGCCCGGATCGGATCAGGAGTTCGGCCCGGTGTGGTGAAGACAAGGTAGGGAGATCTTCAGGGGGGTAGTGTTAGGCTTTTTTAAGGGGGGTTTGGGTGGTTTTAGAATAGGGGTATGTGGGTGGTGGGTTGTAATGGGGGGGGTATTGTTTTTGTATGCAAAAGAGCTGAATTCTTTGGGGCATGCGCCACAAAAGGCCCTTTTAAGGGCTGGTAAGGTAAAGAGCTTTGAAATTTGTTTAATTTAGAATAGGGCAGGGAATTTTTTTTATTTTGGGGGTTTATTATTTTATTAGGGGGCTTAGAATAGGTGTAATTAGCTTAAAAATCTTGTAATCTTTTTTTATTTTTTGTAATTTAGTGTTTGTTTTTTTTTGTAATTTAGTTTAGTTAATTTAATTGTATTTTTAGATAGATGTTTGTAGTTTATTTAATTTATTGATAGTGTAGGTGTATTTGTAACTTAGGTTAGGATTTATTTTACAGGTAATTGGGTAATTATTTTAACTAGGTAGATATTAAATAGTTAATAACTATTTAATAGCTATTATACCTAGTTAAAATAATTAACAATTTACCTGTAAAATAATTATTAACCCTAACATAGCTACAATGTAATTATTAATTATATTGTAGCTATCTTAGGGTTTATGTTATAGGTAAGTATTTAGATTTAAATAGGAATATTTTAGTTTATAAATGAATTAGATTAATTTAATATAAATTTAGTTAGGGGTGTTAGGGTTAGATAGAGTTAATATAGTTAATATAAATACGATAGTAACTATATTAACTATATTAACCCTAATATAATTAGGGTTAATATAGTTAATATATATAATGTAATACCTATATTAACTATAATATACTTAGGGTTAATATAGATAATATAGCTGGCGGCGGGGTAGGTAGATTAAATAAGGGGTTAATCATTTTAATAGAGATGGCGGCGGTGTAAGTGGCTTACATTAGGGGTTAATAATATTAATATAGCTGGCGGCGGTATAGGGGGATTAGGTTAGGGGTTAATCATTTTTATATAGGTGGCGGCGGTGTAAGGGGTCAGATTAGGGGATAGATAAGGTAGATGGCGGCGGTTTTAGGGGCTCACAGTAGGGGGTTAGTTTATGTAGATGGCGGCAGGGTCCGTGAGCGGCGGTTTAGGGGTTAATAACTTTATTAGGGATTTCGGGGGGGGGATCGCGGTTGACAGGTAGATAGACATTGCGCATGCGTTAGGTGTTAGGTTTATTTTAGCAGATCGCGGTTGACAGGGAGATAGACATTGCGCATGCGTTAGGTGTTAGGTTTATTTTAGCAGCCAGTTTAGGGAGTTACGGGGCTCCAATAGTCAGCGTAAGGCTTCTTACGGCTGCTTTTTGTGGCGAGGTGAAAATGGAGTAAGTTTTCTCCATTTTCGCCACGTAAGTCCTTACGCTGCATATTGGATACCAAACTGCGCGGGTTTGGTATACCTGCCTATAGCCCAAAAAACTACGGGCGACGGCAGAAATATACACGCGTAACTTCTAGGTTACGCCGTATATAGGATACCAAACCCGCGCAAATATTGGCGTCGCCGGCTTTTGCGGGCGACGATTTTTATCGGATCGACCCCCAAATATATAATTTCATCCTATTATCAAGAATATTTAATTATCCTTCTCTCTTAATGATAAGAACAAAATATCAAATCATATGAGATGTATATTTATCTAATAAACTTAAATATAATTTCAATAAATCTAAATAAAATTACTATCATTAACTACATTATTCCTATTTAAAACTAAATACTTACCTATAAAATAAACCCTAAGCTAGCTACAATATAACTAATAGTTACATTGTAGCTATCTTAGGGTTTTTTTTTATTTTACAGGCAAGTTTTTATTTATTTTAACTAGGTAGAATAGTTATTAAATAGTTATTAACTATTTAATAACTACTTAGCTAAAATAAATACAAATTTACCTGTAAAATAAAACCTAACCTAAGTTACAATAACACCTAACACTACACTATAATTAAATAAATTAACTACTTACACTACTTACAGAAAATAATAAACAAATTAGAGATATTTAAACTAATTACACCTAATTTAACAGCCCTATTAAAATAAAAAAAGCCCTCCCAAAATAAAAAAACCCTTGCCTAAACTAAACTATTAATAGCCCTTAAAAGGGCCTTTTGCGGGGCATTGCCCCAAAGTAATCAGCACTTTTACCTGTAAAAAAAAATACAAACAACCCCCCCAACAGTTAAACACCCACACAACCAACCAAATAAAATAATATCTAAAAAAAAACTAAGCTCCCCATTGCCCTAAAAAGGGCATTTGGATGGGCATTGCCCTTAAAAGGGCAGTTAGCTCTTTTGCAGGTCCAAAGTCCCTAACCTAAAAATAAAACGCACCCAATACACCCTTAAAAAACCTAACACTAACCCCCTGAAGATCGACTTACCGGGAGAAGTCTTCATCCAAGCCGGGCCGAAGTCCTCAACGAAGCCGGGAGAAGTCTTCATCCAAGCCGGGCGAAGTGGTCCTCCAGACGGGCAGAAGTCTTCATCCAGTCAACATCTTCTATCTTCATCCATCCGGCGCGGAGCAGGTCCATCTTCAAGACATCCGACGTTGAACATCCTCTTCATCCGATGACTAAAGCTGAATGACGGTACCTTTAAGTGACGTCATCCAAGATGGCGTCCCTTAGATTCCGATTGGCTGATAGAATTCTATCAGACAATCGGAATTATGGTAGAAAAAATCCTATTGGCTGATTCAATCAGCCAATAGGATTGAAGTTCAATCCTATTGGCTGATCCAATCAGCCAATAGGATTGAGCTTGCATTCTATTGGCTGATTGGAACAATGTGGGGGCTTTTTTATTATAATAGGGCTATTAGATTAGGTGTAATTAGTTTAAATATCTGTAATTTATTTATTATTTTCTGTAATTTAGTGTTTTTGTTTTTTGTACTTTAATTTAATTTTAGGTAACTGTATTTAATTTAGTTAATTTATTCAATTATATTGTAGGTTAAGTTTTATTTTACAGGTAAATGTGTATTTATTTTAGCTAGGTAGTTATTAAATAGTTAAAGGGACAGTCTAGGCCAAAATAAACTTTCATGATTCAGATAGAGCATGTAATTTTAAACAATTCTCCAATTTACTTTTATCACCAATTTTGCTTTGTTCTCTTGGTATTTTTAGTTGAAAGCTTAACCTAGGAGGTTCATATGCTAATTTCTTAGACCTTGAAGCCCACCTCTTTCAGATTGCATTTTAACAGTTTTTCACCACTAGAGGGTGTTAGTTCACGTATTTCATATAGATAATACTGTGTTCGTGCACGAGAAGTTATCTGGGAGCAGTTTCTGATTGGCTAGACTGCAAGTCTGTCAAAAGAACTGAAAAAAGGGGCAGTTTGCAGAGGCTTAGATACAAGATAATCACAGAGGTTAAAAGTATATTAATATAACTGTGTTGGTTTTGCAAAACTGGGGAATGGGTAATAAAGGGATTATCTATCTTTTAAAACAATAAAAATTCTCGTGTAGACTGTCCCTTTAATAACTATTTAATAACTATTCTACCTAGTTAAAATAAATACAAACTTGCCTGTAAAATAAAAATAAACCCTAAGCTAGCTACAATGTCACTATTAGTTATATTGTAGCTAGCTAAGGGTTTATTTTATAGGTAAGTATTTAGTTTTAAATAGGAATAATTTAGTTAATGATTGTAATTTTATTTAGATTTATTGTAATTATATTTAAGTTAGGGGGTGTTAGGGTTAGACTTAGATTTAGGGGTTAATACATTTAGTATAGTGGCGGCGACGTTGGGGGCGGCAGATTAGGGGTTAATAAATGTAGGTAGGTTGCGGCGACATTGGGGGCGGCAGATTAGGGGTTAATAAATAGTATGTAGGTGTTGGTGATGTTGGGGGCAGCAGATTAGGGGTTTATACATATAATATAGGTAGCGGCGGTGTGGCAGATTAGGGTTTAAAATGTTTAATATAGTGTTTGCGATGCGGGGGGGCCTTGGTTTAGGGGTTAATAGGTAGTTTATGGGTGTTAGTGTACTTTTTAGCACTTTAGTTATGAGTTTTATGTTACAGCGTTGTACCATAAAACTCATAACTACTGACTTTTAAATGTGTTAGGACTCTTGACGGGGTAGGGTGTACCGCTCACTTTCTGGCCTCCCAGGACACACTTGTAATACCGGCGCTATGGAAGTCCCATAGAAAAAAGACTTTACAAAGTTTACGTAAGTCGTTTTGCGGTAAGGCCAAAGAAGTGTGCGGTGACCCTAAACCTGCAAGACTCGTAATACCAGAGGTAGTAAAAAAGCAGCGTTTTATAAATGTGAAAAGAAAAAGTTAACAATCATGTTTTCTTTAAAGATAATTTAATCTACCTAGGTTAACTTTCAAATAATGAAACCCTAATAAATAAGCTATATTTTGTTTAATAATGTTTGTTGGTACCCAAGAAAGATTAGAGATATTATAATGTAAATATAACATTAAACTACACTGTCACTTGAATGTGACAAGTTGAACATTTTCATTTCTTAAAAGAGAAATTACCAAAGTTGGTATGTAGACTTTATACTGCATATCCTCGTCATAAACATTTTATGATTTTGACATCTCTAAATCACACAAACAAATCTTAGATGGCTGTATCTAACTCCACCTTAACTTTTGTAAGATACAAGACTTTAACACTCATTATCTGGTTAAGCTGTGTTGATATTTTTTTCATTTAATAAATTAAAACAAAATCGTATATTTGATATCAGTCATGTGCTTGTAAAATAGATATATTTTTTTTTTTTATTAATAATTTTTATTGAGGTATATTTAAAGGCATACATTAATCATAAAGATAGGTTCTTGCATTGCATGTCACATACAGTAAGGTTTAGCGTTACAAGAGTGAGAAGATAAACACAGAAAAAAACCCCCGTAAGTATAACAATTTACATATCATGCAAACATGAGATACATAGAATGCCAAACATTTAGATGCCTTCTAAATAATATCCTAGGCCACTCTTGGACCATCACAAGCATTAAGATAAAAGAAGGCATGTGCAAACAAAGGAGACCACTTATGGATCTCATTAGTAAACCTCGGTTTTATATAATTTTATTGCATGCTTATGTGAGTAGTGTGTATGTTAAGTTAAGTGTTAAAGGGATAATATTATTACGTGAACATATATACAGTATATATATATTTGGACAATCTTGCATAGGTTAAAAGAGAAATAAAGCTGAATATAATGATAAACTGCAAGATTTTGCTAGTAAAGAGGGTAAATAAGATGTGGTATATGCGAGAAAACCGTGTATTCAGTCCTCCTACTAAAAGAGGCATATTATGTGGGGTGGGGGGGGTAGGAGATGATGAGTTACCTATGAGAAGCAGACAAGAGACGTCTGCTTGTCTTCTGAATATGCCAAACAGATGCACATAAAATGGGTTGCAATTGGGCCAACTACTGTAGGTGGTTGTTTAAACTAGGTAGGCAAAACTTAGCATGTCTCTAAGTAAGGTCTCATGAGCGTGTGGATAACCAGGAGAGAAGTAAACATAGATTAGCTACATATAATAGAAATGTTGCATTAAGAGTGTTGCAAGTATGTAGATCCCAAATAGTGGGAATGTTGATGCAGGGCCAGCCTGCATCAGAAGCATACCTGGGGTATTGAATTGATGTTGTACCTCACAGTGTGGTTATGACCATAGAGTTATAGCTACGGTAAGGCAATATAGTCAAACTTGCTCTAGTTTAGCTCATTTAACAGTAACATAATTATTTACACACGTGCTCACAGTCAGCCCCACATTGCTGTTAAACATTTATCTAGTCTGGTACATATCTGTAATATAAACAATTTTTTAAACATGGTATAGGACCTAGATTAGTAAACAATCACCTGGGCTATGTTGAACACCCAGAAACAGGCATAGTGAGCAATCATTAACCGTCACGTATTCAGATGATAGGTTCGAACTATAATATACAATGTGCAGGATAATAGAAGCTTTCAAAGGAGCGAATTGTCAAAACATGTAGTACATAGGAACAAGCAGTAACTAAGAAATATATGATTACCCATTAAATTAGCTAGTGATCTAAACACTTAATATATAGTGGCATTTAGACTATGAAGGGCTGCTATTTGCTTCAAGTTGCGTCTAATGAGGAAAGTGGGTATGGGAGCTAAGGTTTATTTGCTGAAGGTGTGTGTCCTAATCAAGGTAGCCTCTACACAGTGAGACACCAGTCGCCTAGACAGCAAAATATAGCGTGTACTATGTTAGTCTTGTGTGATCCTAAGTATATCTGTCGTAGTACTGAGGGGACTTATTGCCTGGGTGTGGGCCCTTACACCCGACAACAGACGCATCATATAGGTGGAGACAAACATACTCAAAAATATAGGTGTCTATAGTCAAATAGTTATATGTAAAACTCTATAGACTTTCCACCCAGCCACAAATGCGACTTAACAAGGTACCAGTGATATTCAGCCACTTTGAGCATCGGTAGATCTGCTGTGCTGATTGATAGTAGCCGGAGCTTAGGTGCTACCCTGACATGAGAGAACTGCTTATAATAAAGGACAATCTTAGGACTTTTTAGGACATTTTATAGAGCAATCTGGTAAGGGTAGAGATAAACTGTACCTGATTGTGTGACATGAGAATCTGTTATAACAAAAGCAGTGTTACAAAAACCACTAACCTGCATGTGCAACTTAAACTTAGACTAAGTGAAGTACTATACCCTCTTCCAAATGTACTATAGCCGCTTTAAGCTCTGTGAGGAAGTCACAATATCAGTAGGTATAGGCTATGAGGAGAAATATGTCCATATATGTGAAAATGCTATTTTGGGAAGAGGATGTACTTTGTATACATCCAGAAATAAGACAACCCCACTAGCAAAAGCCACTGAGTAATTCTGGCTGTGGCACACATTGTATACACTTAGAATTAAGGTAAAACAGCTTGCAAATAAAACAGTAATTACATAGAAAATATTCAACTTGGAGCTGTGGAAACATTATAAAGGGCAGGGCAGGAAGTATGTATCATGAGGGAAAACATACTGGAAACACTCAAAATCATGGTACAACATCATGCACATAAAACAGTAATTGTATGCAAAACATTTAACTTGGAGCTGCTTAGACATTATAAGGGTCAGGGCATCTATGGAAAGTGACTTACTGAATGGTGCCTGCTTTTATGATCTGTAGCGTAAGGCTGTGGTTTGCTAACACTACATGCTATATATAGCTTGCTAAGTAATAAGGGAATTCCCTGCCCTGCTATTTCTAAGTGGCTCTGAACAAGGCGAGTACAACTATGGCCTAAGGTAGCAAGTTATAACCAATGAAGGTTCTGTGGGGGAGTCTCTATGACCACGTAAGTGCGCTAAGTGGGACTGTATACCCATACAAACACAAGTACAATCATGGGGAGAATAAAACCTATATCAACTTAGAAGTGAAGCAATAATAAGGTCAAAGGACCGCTAGGACATTCAAACTGCATCACACATTATTAGCACAAAGGGTTATAACAAAGAGAGTTCCAAACAGAACTGTGGATAAAAATAAAGTTTGTAGCATGAGTCAGTTTACTTGCGGCAAGTTCTAAATCTAATACTTGCGGCAAGTTCTAAATCTCCGGTACGAGTCCCCCTGAAGGAGTCAATTTTACCAACTGTCCATCTTTCATCCTGGCTGCTTTGCTGTGGAGGCCAACTTACATTTTCCAGTGTACCCAGCCTAAGGCCCCATGAGATAAAAAGTGACATTCTGCGTAGCCTCATCTCTACAGAAATTTCTCTCTCGTCCAGCAGCTCCCTCTGTGTAACCTTAGGCAGGAAAGACATAATTTGGAGATCTGCAGGTCCCTCTACGTAGTTTGCAGGCTTTAAAGAGATCGCACATAAACGGCATATGCTGAGGCCCCACCCGGGATATTCTACTCAGTCCAGGCATCAGCAGGTTCACACAAACCTCAGGTCTCACCTTGTTAACTGGTAAGCGGTCAGACATGCTTCCTCCCATTGCGCAGTTAGACCATGACCATATTTGTTGAGTCCCCTCCTGCACCGCCGCACCATGGGCCAAAATAACATGTGGGGATGTAAGATCACTTGCGCAGCTGCATGGATCTGTAACAGGCCAACCAAAAGCTCTAAGTGTCTGTGTCGGGCGCAGTGATCCTCCTGCGGCAGTCTGAGGCTCTTTAGGTACAGTTTGCGAGGACTTGCGTGGTGGGAGGTGGTGCTGGATTTTTTTGGAAGACAGGTTGCCACAGATAGATGTGTATGCCAGGGTTAACTCATGCTCCAATCTCTGAAAGTGGGCACAAAGCAAATTTTTTACACTTATTTCCCAATCAAAAGCCATGTTCTGGAACTTCCACGTGGGAGAGAAGACAGCAGCTTCTGGATAGTCTGGTCACTAGACAGGCCGATATTCAGCTGATCTCCACACTGCACAACTATTGCTCGACGTCCCAAGGGCTATCTACTCCTTGCTAAGATTTAGTGATGTTCATAAAGTAGATTTGTAATGGGCTGACGGTAAATTTAAGAAAATTTATTAACAATTTCAGCAGAGCTGAAGTGAAGTGCGACCGTTCAGAGCCCAAGCTTGCTCCGCCCCCTGTAAAATAGATATTTTAACAGTCATGGGAATAATATTTTGTTTACATGTCATAATATTAGAAGGATGTATTTCTTATTAGCTTACTGGGATTGAGATATATAAAATAATATGCATTTCAATAAATAAAATATAAAAATATATAATATGTAACGAAATTTATTGGGGAAAAAAATCAATTAATTTTGGAATTCAGCAAAAATGAAAATCTGTAAGAAAGAAAGAAAAAAAATATTAAAATCTGAAGTCAATTAGGTTATTTAATAAACACATGACTAACCAAATTTTCTGTAAATACAATAATTGTAAATCTTCTGTCTATGCTCTAACATGTATTTTGTCTTGATATTAAAGCCAGGTTCAGACTGGAGATCTAGATCTATCCATCTATCTACACATTAATTTGAAATGAATCACATTAAATTGTCTAATCAAGAGTTGAATATCAAATTTTGAACAAAGATTCCTAATTATTCTATTGTATGAGGGACATAATTGAATGTAATATTTCATGTCCCTTCAAATAATAATATAACTAAATGTCAACTATATAATGTATCCCCTTTATTTGTCTGATTGATCACAATCCGAGTCCTCTCTAGCACAAAGTAGGGGTAATGTATATAAAATAAAATTATTCTAAAATAGGACATGTATATATTATGAATTATTTGAACATTATTACTCCTATGATTTTTAAATAGCATGCATTGTGCAAACTAACCTGGATGTATGGTCTTTGAAAGGCAATTCTATTCAAAATATCAGTTTATCTTCATTATGTGTCCTATTCATCATTTTCCATATAGAGGATTGTGAAATACCATCTTAAAAAAAAGGAGGAATCATAAGTGTTTCCTGTAAAATAAATCCTGTATCCCCAGGCTTGTTCCTGAGAATTGTGTCCACTTACCATGTGAACGTGTCTTTGTATGTTTTTCAAAGTCACCACAGTTGATTAAAAATGCCACAGACATGATCACATTGGTATTCTTCACTTTCAGTCTGTAGATTAAGTCATCTTCCTAATGGAAAATAAAGTAAATAAAATTAGTAATAAAATGTGTGACATAGTTCTGCACCCCCTAACTATTTGAATCAATAGCTTACTAAGCGTATGTATCGTCTTTCGTGTTATGTTCTATCAATCAAGTGTGAAGCCTAATCAGATACATTGTGCAGACTTAACCTCTGATGTATAACTTTGGCAATACTGTGTGCTTCAGAGTATCCCTTTCTGACTATCTAAAAATCTAATAATGTCTAAACTAAATAATACATTGAAACTAATTGTATGCCATATGATGGATCATTGTGCAAAATCCCCCCCCCAGTCCATACATTGGGGCATATGTTTCAAGCTCTGAATGGAGCTTGATGCCCCGTGTTTCTGGCGAGCCTTCAGGCTCGCCAGAAACAGCAGTTATAAATCAGCGGTCACAAAGACTGCTGCTCCTTAACCTGTCCGCTTGCTCTGAGCAGGCGGACAGACATCGCCGAAAATCAACCCGATCAAGTACGATCGGGTTGATTGACACCCCCTGCTAGCGGCCCATTGGCCGCGAGTCTGCAGGGGGTGGCATTGCACCAGCAGCTCTTGTGAGCTGCTGGTGCAATGCTGAATATGGCGAGCGTATATACTTTTATTTTCCTAAAAGTCTCACATATTTGCAATGCTCTTATATAACTTATAGTATTTACCATCTGAAGTTGCGGTTGATGATGTTGTGACACTGAGCCCCTCGTCCAGGAATGGCCCCTTTAGAACTGGGTCATCCTCCTCATCTTGGAGGAGGGCTCTGGGTGCCTGGATGGCCTGCAGCATCCCAGCCCGCTGAACTATGTTATGAATGATGCTGCAGGCTATAACGATCTTCACCAACTTCCTAGGGCTGTATTGGAGGGCTCCTCCAGACCTGTCCTGGCATCTTAAGCGCATTTTGAGGAGCCCAAACATCCGCTTCACTACAGCCCTAGTCCGCTTGTGCACCCAATTGTGGCGCTTCTGGGCCTCGTCTGCTGGGTTACGCAACTACGTAATGAGCCAAGGCCGGCTCATGTAACCTGAATCACCTATAAATAATGAATATGACAAAAAGTCAATATTGCAAATATCGTAAAATTGATTGTATTAAATTACATTTCAATAAGATACAATGCATTTGTGTACACGAAAATCGTCTAAACTAGACATTTGCTGAAAGAGACAATTAAACGGTTCAAGAGCATCCTATATCTGCACATTTAAGCTAGGACATGCTACATATGCGTTTTTCGCAGAAAATAGACATTTGCTGAAAGAGAAATAAATGGTTAAATCGCATACAATATCTGCACATTTAAGCTAGGACATGCTATATATGCGTTTTTCGCAAAAATAGACATTTGCTGAAAAAGAAATAAATGGTTAAATCGCATCCTATATCTGCATATTTAAGCTAGGACCTGCTACATATCTGTTTGGAGCTAAAACTATATATTTGCAGGAAGAGACAAATAAATGGTTAAATTGCATCCTATATCTGCACATTTAATCTAGGACATGCTACATATGCGTTTTTCGCAAAAACTAGACATTTGCTGAAAGAGAAATGAATGGTTAAATTGCATCCTATAACTGCCCATTTAAGCTATGACATGCTACATATCTGTTTGGAGCTAAAACTAGACATTTGCTGAAAGAGAAATGAATGGTTAAATCGCATCCTATAGCTGCCCATTTAAGCTGTGACCTGCTACATATCTGTTTGGAGCTAAAACTAGACATTTGCTGAAAGAGCCAATTAAATGGTTAAAGCGCATCCTATAGATGCACATTTTGCACATTACACAAACACAACTGTTTTTGAACATTACAGTGGCAATTGTCTAATTTCTGAACCATGATGGGCACAAGTACTCACCAACGAGCCACCCATCGGGAAACTGTCTGCCCTCAAACTGCTGCCAGAATGAGGACTGCCTGAGGATATGGGCATCATGACAAACCCCACCGAAATTTGCGCACACATTCATAATCTGCATCTGTGCATCACAAACGAACTGCACGTTGAGACTATGAAAGTGTTTGCATTTTCGGAAGGGCTGGTCATCTGCTGGAGCACGCAGCGCAATGTGCGTGCAATCTATTGCTCCCAACACATTGGGCATTTGAGCTATTGCAAATAATTCCCTCTTCAGGTTCCTCCAATCTCCATCAATTTGAGGGAATCCTATGTAAATCTTACAAACTCATACCATGGCATCCAGAAAATTGTTAAAAACCACAGAGAAGGTACCCTGAGACAACCCATGCATGTACTCCTCTCCGGATTGAAAACTTCCGGAGGCCAGGACATGCATGCAACTTAGCATCTTGGTCATGCCAGGGATTGCAGTCCGCATACGTTTATGTGGCTCCAGATGAGGTTTAAATACTTCGTAAAGACCAATGAGTTGCTCTCAATTGAGCCTATACTTGTCATAAACCTCAAAGTTGCTCATGTTATCCAAGGTGGGCCTCACCCTTTCAACACGAGGACTTCTAATCAGACCTTCCCTATGCCTTTCTTGGAGATGCTGAGCATGCCTGGATCTGTTGTACACAACTCGTACAACAGCACCTGCACCAACTAACTGGGGATCATCCATATTTGCAAAGCCAAGCAGCGCAAAGCTAAACAGCAGAGCAAACACACAAGGAGTAACAAGGTATGCAAAAACACAAAAACGATTTGATACAATGTCGATAAAAAAGGGACGCTTTAGCCATGGAGTTTGGGGGATTTATAGTGCAATATGTCCAAAGGTAGCGTGTACGTAATGATTGCTGATTGTATCCACTTGATTGTATCTGAGCGGCATGAATGCTTTCAAAGTTGGTGGAATTTCGAGTGTTTGCAGAAATGTATTTTCTCCCCAATGAATCGTAATGTGAAAGTGTAAAATGTAACATATACTGTGCACCTTCGTGATGTTTGTTCATATGCGTAACAAATACTTAGTAAACGTGATCTTATAGTAAAAACCACAAGTCCATGCTATCATGATTGAAAGTGCATACTTGTGTATAATGTGCATAGACATGGCATAGAATCTGATCTATAAATGTTGCTGCAATATTTTTGCCAAATAATAAAGTAACAGGTGACATCTATAATATTGTATATATAAGTGATTGTTGAGATGTCAATATTTTACGTGTCCCATTGAAATCGCAATAATAATGAAGATATTCGAACCCTCTCGTTTACGTATATGTAGTATTGAGTGAGAAACTGCTGAAAGGGGCTGTACAGTCCTAATGCTGTAATCTGTATGGTTGAAGCTTAGAATGATGTCATCATATTAGCAACGTGCCTGTCTAGTTTGCAAATCTGCGTTCTGTTGTTGTAGTTTGCAACATTCTTATTGTGTGCTGTTTAAAAAGATAAATGTGTGTTTTGTTGTTGTGTGATGTGTGTTATGTACATCTATGTATGTATTGTGATTCCCTCCCACATATTCTGATTTATATAAAGCAGTATAGCATTGTTGTTCCTTCCAAAAAAGCGACAACTCTAATATTTTCTAATGATATGTTATTATTGTACGTAATTCCTAATGGTATATTATGAGTAAATTGTGATGTTAAAGGGACACTAAATCCATAATTTCTGCTTCATGATTCTGAGAGAAAATCCAATGTTAAACAACCTTCCAATATAGTTGTATGGTGTAAATGTGTTCATTGTTTATATCTCTTTTTTTGAATGACTATGCAGTGCTGCGGAATCTGTTGGCGCTCTACAAATACCTGATAATAATAATAATAGACGTAAATGAGACAAGTGTTTACAATTGCCTACTGTTTGTGAATAATGAAATCTTAAAAATTATTTTTTCTGTCCGTTTAAATATGATTTAATTCTTGAAAGCGATTTCATTTTGTTGATGATAGAATTGTTTGTGATTTATAGTTGATGTAATGTAATTTTGTAAAATAATTTGATGTTGTAGTGATGTTCACACAAGTAAAACCCATAACTCCAGTGTGAAATAGTCTATTTCTTGATCTATTTGTCATAGCGGGACTAACACAAGAATGAATGAATTAGCGCCACAATTCTAACGCTGCTATTACGAGTTTTAAAGTCTAAACATTTTGCGTGCGTTAGGGAAATCTGCCGTTCGCATGCACAAGCACGTATTCCCCATAGAAGTCAATGGAGGCGACAAATTTGAAGAAGAAAAAAAACCCAACCCTTGTGTTGAGCGTAAAGTGAGTGACGTTATGTACTTCTATGTAAAAGTAGCTAAATCGTGTTAATTTCATAATAAACTAATGTTTTGTGTAGGTAAGGTAATGTGCTGTATATTGTTTGTATGTATCGATTTGTGTATATATGTGATGATATTTGTAGTCAGATGTAGCTAAATGAGTGTATGTTCCCGTATGTCTATGTAAGTCAATGTAAAATGGTTTTGTGTGCTTTTTTTTTTTCCAAACACCCGAGATCTCGTAACTTTGATCCGTTATATTTTCAGATTACAAATTTTTTATTAAAAATTGAATATTGTAGAGTGTTTGTATGAGTGTAGGTATACTTTGTGTAATCTTTTTGAAGTGATTCGTGGATGTTTTTGTTATCGGTATATCATTAACTACTGGGTATGGGTGAGCATTAGGTATTTGAGCGTAGATGTGGATATTTGTGGTGCTACGGAAACTTGTAATAGCAGTGTTAGGGAAAATGAAGCGTTATGGCCCATAACGATGATATTGGAGTCATAACGCACGCCTCGTAATCTAGCTGAGTGTTAGTTGTGCAAAGCTGGGGAGTGGATAGTAAAGGTGTTATGCTGACTGTCCCTTTAAATAGCCAATGTAAAATAAAAAGAATGGAAGCTAATATATTAATACATTCCAAGGAAAGCAGTAAATGGGGAAAAAAGTGTTACTAAAAACACTGTAGTATGACAATATATTTATAGAATCTCCAGTATGTAAATATAATTATGCTAAATTATAATCACGCACTGATAAAATAATTAACAAGTATGCAATCACAATATGAGATCTGCAGGCCACTAGAGCTCAAATCTAATCCGAAGTAAGGTCTTTAACTTGGTTAAGAGCTGATTACTTCATATCTAATAAATTAGAACTCAGATAAGAATTAATACTCATTTGAAAAAAAAATACTGGAGAACTTAATTTTAGCATTTAAAGATAGATTTTCACAGTGGTAAAGAAAAGTAAATATAAACTATTTCCATTTAAAAAAAAATATAAAAGGGCATTAACTAAAAATGTAATTCCCTATAATAATGCTTCATTATTTTTTCAACTCTTCTTATAAGTTAACTCTATAAAAATTTTAGTTTTTTTTCACTATTTTCTGTTAGCGTCTAAGTAATTTGTTTTTAGGAATATGTATGAAGACACAAAAGCTATTTAAAAAGAAAGAAAATATGCACGTTTAATATAACAAAACATTTTAGTGGAAAAAAACAATCAGCAAGATTACAAGTTTTGCGGTTTTGTGCGGTACAGCTATACCACTGAAAAATTGGCCATTGCGCATGGAATGGCAGGTCTCCCGTATTACAAGTCGCGACGGTATAGCTATACCGCAAGCATTTTAGCCTGTAATGCAACTCTCCATTCCGCACTCAAAAAATGTTTTTTGAGTGCAGGATTTTTATACCGCTGTATTACATGTTGTGCGGTCCGGCTAAAATGTTTGCGTTATAGCCTATACCGCCCTGATCCATTCCATGATCTTAGACAAGTAGTTAAGGATTTTGCGAAACAAAAATGTTTCACAAAACATAACTAAAATGTTATAAAGTTCACTAACACCCATAAACTACCTATTAACCCCTAAACCGCCATACCTGCATCGCAAATACTATATTAAACCTATTAACCCCTATTCCACCGCCCACCCACATTGCCAACACTAAATAAATCTATTAACCCCTAATCTGCCGCCCACCCACATCGCCAACACTAACGGCTAGATTTAGAGTTTTGTCGGTAACGACCCGCGTAGCTAGCGCTGGCTTTCCCCCCCCCCCCGCACCTTTTAAATACCGCTGGTATTTAGAGTTCACAGAATGGCAGCGTTAGGCTCCAAAAACTTACAGAAGCGGCCTGCTTCAAAAACGTGCACGATTCCCCCATAGAAAACAATGGGGCATTTTGAGCTGAAAAAAAACCTAACACCTGCAAAAAAGCAGCGTTCAGCTCCTAACGCAGCCCCATTGTTTCCTAGGGGGAAACACTTCCTACGTCTGCACCTAACACCCTAACATGTACCCCGAGTCTAAATACCCCTAACCTTACACTTATTAACCCCCGCTATCGCTGACACCTGCATATTTTTTTTAACCCCTAATCTGCCGCTCCGTACACCGCCGCAACCTACGTTATCCCTATGAACCCCTAATCTGCTGCCCCTAACACCGCCGACCCCTATATTATATTTATTACCCCCTAATCTGCCGCCCCCAACGTCGCCGCCACCTACCTACAATTATTAACCCCTAATCTGCCGACCGGACCTCGCCGCCGCTATAATAAATGTATTAACCCCTAATCCGCCTCACTAACCCTATAATAAATAGTATTAACCCCTAATCTGCCCTCCCTAACATCGCTGACACCTAACTTCAAGTATTAACCCCTAATCTGCTGACCGGACCTCGCCGCTACTCTAATAAATGTATTAACCCCTAAAGCTAAGTCTAACCCTAACACCCCCCTAAGTTAAATATAATTTTATTCTAACGAAATAAATTAACTCTTATTAAATAAATTATTCCTATTTAAAGCTAAATACTTACCTGTAAAATAAACCCTAATATAGCTACAATATAAATTATAATTATATTGTAGCTATTTTAGGATTAATATTTATTTTACAGGTAACTTTGCATTTATTTTAACCAGGTACAATAGCTATTAAATAGGTATCCTCTTTTTTTCAATGGAACTTGCATAGCGCCAGTATTACGAGTCTGACCAAAAGTGAGCAGTAGACCCTCTCCTGTCAACACTGGTACCGCATTTTAAAGTCAGTAGTTAAAGGTTTTACACTACAACGCCGTAGCATAAAACTCTTAACTAAAGTGCTAAAAAGTACACTAACACCCATAAACTACCTATTAACCCCTAAACCGAGGCCCTTCCGCATCGCAAACACTAAAATAAAAATTTTAACCCCTAATCTGCCGAACCTAACATCGCCGCCACTATATTAAATATATTAACCCCTAAACTGCCGCACTCCCACCTAGAAAACATTAGTTAAATATTATTAACCCCTAATCTGCCGTCCCTAACATCTCCAATGCCTACCTACATTTTTTAACCCCTAATCTGCCGCCCCAACGTCGCCGCCACTATACTAAATTTATTAACCCCTAAATCTAAGTCTAACCCTAACACCCCCTAACGTAAATATAATTAAAATAAATCTAAATAAAAATTACTATCATTAACTAAATTATTCCTATTTAAAACTAAATACTTACCTATAAAATAAACCCTAAGATAGCTACAATATAACTAATAGTTACATTGTAGCTAGCTTAGGGTTTATTTTTATTTTACAAGCAAGTTTGTATTTATTTTAACTAGGTAGAATAGTTACTAAATAGTTATTACCTATTTACTAACTACCTAGCTAAAATAAATACAAATTTACCTGTAAAATAAAACCTAACCTAAGTTACACTAACACCTACACTACAATTAAATAAATTCCCTAAATTAAATACAATTAAATAAAATTAGCTAAAGTACAAAAAAAACAAACACTAAATTACAGAAAATAATAAACAAATTACAAGATTTTTAAACTAATTACACCTAATCTAATCCCCCTAACAAAATAAAAAAGCCCCCCCAAAATAAAAAAAAGCACTACCCTACACTAAATTACAAATAGCCCTTAAAAAGGCCTTTTGCGGGGCATTGCCCCAAAGTAATTAACTCTTTTACCTGTAAAAAAATTACAAATCCCCCAATATTAAAACCCACCACCCACAAAACCAAGCCTACTCTAAAACCCTCCCAATAACCCCCTTAAAAAAACCTAACACTAACCCCTTGAAGATCACCTTACCGGGAGAAGTCTTCATCCAACCGGGCCGAAGTCCTCAACGAAGCCAGGAGAAGTCTTCATCCAAGCCGGGCGAAGTGGTCCTCCAGACGGGCAGAAGTCTTCATCCAGACGGCATCTTCTATCTCCATCCAACGCGGAGCGGGTCCATCTTCAAGACATCAGACGCGGAGCATCCTCTTCCTTCCGACGGCTAACACTGAATGGAGGTTCCTTTAAATGACGTCATCCAAGATGGCGTCCCTTCAATTCCGATTGGCTGATAGAATTCTATCAGCCAATCGGAATTAAGGTAGAAAAAATCCTATTGGCTGATGCAATCAGCCAATAGGATTGAAGTTCAATCCTATTGGCTGATCCAATCCTATAGTGTAGTGTTAGGTGTAATTGTAACGTAGGTTAGGTTTTATTTTACAGGTACTTTTGTGTTTATGTTAGCTAGGTAGCTAGTAAATAGTTAATAACTATTTAGTAACTATTCTACCTAGTTAAAATAAATACAAACTTGCCTGTAAAATAAATATAAATCCTAAACTAGATACAATGTAACTATTAGCTATATTGTAGCTAGCTTAGGGTTTATTTTATAGGTAAGTATTTCGTTTTAAATAGGAATAATTTAATTAATGATAGGAATATTTATTTTGATTTCTTTTAATTATATTTAAGTTAGGGGGTGTTAGGTTTAGACTTAGGTTTAGGGGTTAATAACTTTAATATAGTGGCGGCGAAGTTGGGGGCGGCAGATTAGGGGTTAATAAATGTAGGTAGGTGGCAGCGATGTTAGGGCCGGCAGATTAGGAGTTAATAATATTTAACTAATGTTTGTGAGGCGGGAGTGCAGTGGTTTAGGGGTTAATATGTTTATTATAGTGGCAGCGACGTTGGGGGCGGCAGATTAGGGGTTAATAAGTGTAGGTAGGTGGCGGCGACATTGGGGGCAGCAGAGTAGGGGTTAATAAATATAATGTAGGTGTCAGCGATGTTGGAGGCAGCAGATTAGGGGTTCATAAATATAATGTAGGTGGCGGTGGTGTCCGGAGCGGCAGATTAGGGGTTAATAATTATAATGTAGGTGTTGGCGATGTCAGGGGCGGCAGATTAGGGGTTAATAAGTGTAATATTAGGGGTGTTTAGACTTGGGGTTCATGTTAGGGTGTTAGGTGTAGACATAAAATGTATTTCCCCATAGGAATCAATGGGACTGGGTTAAGGAGTTTTACGCTGCTTTTTTGCAGGTGTTAGACTTTTTTTCAGCTGTCTCTCCCTGTTGATTCCTATGGGGAAATCATGCACGAGCACGTTACACCAGCTCAGCGCTAACGTAAGCAGCGCTGGTATTGGAATGCGGTAAGGAGCAAAATTTTGCTCAACTCTCACTTCTTGTCTGGTTTGTAAAAACTCGTAATACCAGCGCTGTCTGTAAGTTAGCGGTGAGCATAAACTGCTCGTTAGCACCGCACAGCCTCTAGCGCAAAACTCGTAATCTAGGTGTAAGATTACAAAAACTAATCAACAAAATTATCCAAAATAATAAAAATTAAACCTAATTTAATAAAAACAAAAAAGCCACCCCAAAATAAAAATGCCCCCTAACCTATCAATAAACTACCAATAGCCCTTAAAGGGGCCTTTTGTAGATCATTGCCCTAAGTTAAACAGCTCTTTTACATAAAGTAATTACAAAGTTCCCCCTAAAAGTAAACACCCCCATGCAACCAATCCCCCAAAATACAGAACCTAAGTGTAAAAACAACCTAAGCTACCTATTGCCCCTAAAGGGGCATTTGTATGGGCATTGCCCTTAATATGGCATTCAGCTCTTTTTCGCCCATTAAAATAAAAAAAGCCCTAATCTACAAAAAAAAAAAACACAAAAAAAACTAAAAAAAAAAACTAAGTCTAACCCCCAAATAGGTACTCATCCTGCGCGGGGATCTCTTCTATCTTCATCCAGGGCGAAGGCGGTGCAGAGCGGAGGTGACCGTGGAACAGGACCGGTGACCGCAGAGCCATCCAGCGTGGATGATCCTCTTCATGCGATCGTCCGCTGCACACTGCAGATTGAATGCAAGGTACCCCTTTTATATTGGGGTACCATTGCATTCTTATTGGGTGAAAAATTCAAATCAGCCAATAGGATGAGAGCTGCTTAAATCCTATTGGCTGTTCAAATCAGCCAATAGGATTTAAGCCGCTCTTATCCTACTGGCTGATTTGAATTTTACAACCAATAGGAATGCAACGGCACTCCAATAAAAAAAGGGTACCTTGCATTCAATCTTCAGTATGCAGCGGACGATCGCATAAAGAGGATCCTCCACGCTGGATGGCTCCTCGGTCGCCCGTCTTGTTCAGCGGTCACCTCCGCGCTGGATTAAGATGTCGCCGCCTGGAAGAAGAGCATCTCCATCGGACTTCAGGAACGGTGAGTAGATATTTGGGGGTTAGACTTAGGGTTTTTTTTTTTTGTTTTGTTTCAAAAGAGCTTTATTGATTGAATCACCGGTTTACAATATTCACAATCATGCCATCATTACATCATGAAATAACATGTAATTAGGTAAACCAATACATACATATATATTGCTCTCTTTTACTTTTTCATTTTATACAGTTTGTCTTGCTTTTAAGGATTAAATAAAATAAGCTTCACACATAGTTTTTTGTGGAACCTATGATTTCTCAGCTTCACGTGCAGCAGTATACCTAAAGGAGACAACATTCCACTAGTGAGAGCTCCAGAGTGGGCATAGAAAAGGGGAAGATAGAAGGAAGTAGAAAAAAAAAAAAAAAAAAAAAAAAAGGGGGAGTGGAAGAAGAAGGAACATAAAGCCCTCCTCCCTCCCTCCTCCACCTCTCAAATAGTACTGTTCCAGATTGCCTGGATCATCTCATGGGTATCAAGTTTATTTATTTTGAGATAATGGTATCTTTCTAGAGAAATGAGGTCCAGGACCTCCCTATTCCATTCTTCCATTGTTGGGACTGATTGGGTTTTCCATTTTTTAGGTATAAGTTTTTTTGCTCCTGTAATCATTATCAACATAAGGGCTAATTTGGCCGGTTCTTTGATAATTGGTAGGGAGCAAAACAGTATACTTTCCATGGTGTTTGAGATTTGAATGTTGAGAACGTCAGACATGAAGGGAAAGATTTTTGTCCAGTAGTTACCTAACTTGGGACATGACCACCATATGTGTGACAGTGAGCCTTCTTCGCCGCAGCCTCTCCAGCAGGAGCTGCTCAGCGAGATGAAAATTCTGTGGAGCCTGACCGGGGTAAGATACCAGCGGCTTAAGAGCTTAAAGTTTATCTCCTGTACCTTAGCAGAGACCGAGGAGCGTTTCATAAGCTCGAAGGCCCTCAGCCATGTATCGCCCTCTATTTCTTGGGGTAACTCCTTATTCCAAGCGAAAGTGTAAGTAGGGAGTGGTGAATCAGCGTCAGAGGAAATTATTTTGTATAAGATGGAAATGAGATGTCTCGGTGTGTTTGGGAGGGTGCAAAGACTCTCAAAAGCTGTGGGTTCTCTGCCTAAGTCGTCCCTATTTTTATGATGGGAGATGTAATGGATAAGTCTGTTAAAATTGAGCCACGCGGAAAATATTTCCCCGTGGACCTGAGCCATTTGGTCTTGCGTTTTAATTGTGTTCTGTTCTTTAAGGAAGTGCATGGTCCCTATACCGAGACTGTAGGGGCGTTTGCTGCGAAAACCCAGCCTCCAGTATGGAAGATCTGGATTTTCTATAATCGGTGTGAGAGGGGAGTTCCTAGAGGAGATGTGTGTACTTGTTGCTAAAGTCTTGTCCCATACCGCCAGCGTTTCTGAGGTTATAAGGTACTTTGAGATTTGCTTTGGCCTACTGGTTGGATGTATCCAAGCCGTAGTCCCTACATTGTTTAATGTAAATATTTGCCTGTCTAAATGTATCCAAGCCTTATCTAATGTCATGAGCGCTTCCGTTCATCGCCGTGTCGCCGCGGCTCCCGGAACTCCTCTGTGTCTCTGACGTCATGTTGCTTAGCAACATGACGCTTTCTCTCACACCCCTCTGATGACGGTTACGCTCTGCCCTTTAAATCTCGGCGGGAGATCTGAATCTGGGCCCGTTTGTTGTATCCCTGAATTGTGAGTACCATATCAGTTTTGTTCTTCTGTGTACCGACTTCTGCCTGCCTGACCAAGCCTCTTGCCTAATCCCTACTTGCTGCTATTTGGACATTGACTTCTGCCTGCCTGACCTTGCCTGTAGCTATTACCCTTTTGCTGATACTTTGATGCCGACTTCTGCTTGTCTGACCCTGTCTTTTGCCTATACCTTTTGCTGATATTTGGATGCCGACTTCTGCCTGCCTGACCTTGCTTTGGCCTTTACCTTTAAACCTATTCTTTGTTAAACAACACCTGCTTAAAAGGGACATTTACTTTTACAAGCTGCAAAAGAGAACTTTGCCTTTCTGTTTGTTATACACCTGCTTAAAAGGGACATTTACTTTTACAAGCTGCAAAAGAGAACTTTGCCTTTCTGTTTGTTATACACCTGCTTAAAAGGGACATTTACTTTTACAAGCTGCAAAAGAGAACTTTGCCTTTCTGTTTGTTATACACCTGCTTAAAAGGGACATTTACTTTTACAAGCTGCAAAAGAGAACTTTGCCTTTCTGTTTGTTATAAACCTGCTTAAAGGGACATTATACTTTTACAAGCTGCAAAAGAGAACTTTTCCTTTGTTTTACTAGCCAGCTAAAGAGGACCTTTTCCAGAAGCTTCAAGGAAGAGCATTTCCTTTTTGTTCTTTGTACTACTTAAAGGGACGTTTTATCTTTTGTGGCTTTCCTGCATTCTGGAACAGTATTCATTTTGTTATCTTCTAATCTGCTTCCTGAGTGGGTCACGTCCTGGATATTTCTCAGTGTGCTAGCGTGTGCTTTCAATTCACGCTAGCAGTTGGGTTACATCCCGGATTGATTCCTGAGCGGCTGACATTACAAACGGGCCATAAAAATGGACCCCACTGAATTATCTATGGCCGTGGCTCACCAGGGACAGCTCTTGGGTTCTCATGCCACTCACTTGCAGTCTCTGGACACTAAACTTGATCAAATTACTGCTCTATTACAAAATTTGGTTGCTACCGCACCTCCCAATCCTAATCCCAATCCAAATCCGATTGAGGCATTACCTCCTCCGATTCCTAACAATCAGTCTCAGGTACAACTAAGTCCCAGGATTCCTCTTCCGGATAAATATGATGGGAATCCTGAAGAATGTAGAGGCTTTTTGAATCAATGCCGTCTTCATTTCCGAAATAGCCCTACTCTCTTTGCTACTGCCTCTTCTAGAATCACGTTTCTTATTTCCTTAATGAAAGGAAAAGCCTTGGCTTGGGTGTCACCTTTGCTAGAAAAGAATGATCCTATACTGTTGGATGTTGATACATTTCTATCTACATTCTCAAACGTATTCGATAAACCTGGAAGGTCATCCGCTGCTGAAGCAACTCTCCTGGATTTACGTCAAGGAAATCAACCAGTCTCTCAATATGCAATTGAGTTCCGCACCCTTGCCTCTGAAACCACTTGGAATCAGGAAGCACTCAGAGCCGCTTTCCGTAAAGGACTTTCTGAGCGTCTCAAGGATGAATTGGTGTATCGTGAACTTCCAGAGTCCTTAGAAGCCTTAATAAATCTCTGTATCAGTCTCGACGCCAGGTTTCGTGAACGCCAACAAGAAAAAGATAGAACACAGAGGACTTCCACTCGAACTCCTTTTCGTTTAGCTCCTCGTTTTTCTAATCCAGTCACTCCAGCCTCTCCTACTACTGATCAGGCTGAACCCATGGAAGTAGGAAGTATAAAATTAACTGAGACTGAACGCTTAAGAAGACGGACTCTTGGCTTATGTCTGTACTGTGGCCTTAAAGGACATTTATTAAGGGATTGTCCTACTAGGCCAGTAAAAGCCAGGGCTTAACTCTAGTCCAGGGAACTGAGTTAAGCCAAAATAGTGATCATTCCCTATACAAGAAACTCTTTGTTCCAGTAACTCTTCTAATTGGACATAAGAAGATCTATACCCAAGCTCTAATTGATTCTGGTGCTGGAGGTGTGTTCATTGACTCTACATTTGTTTCTACTCATTCTATACCCTTACTAAAGAAGGAGTATTCCATTTCAGTCTCTACGGTCAGTGGAGATCCTTTGGGTTCTGGATACATTCAGTTTTCTACTCAACCCTTAATCCTCACCGTAGGAATACTTCATTCTGAGACAATTTGTTTCGATGTCATTTCCACTCCGCAATTTCCCATTATCTTGGGATTACCCTGGCTCCAGATTCACAATCCCATTTTTTCTTGGACTTTCGGTGAACTCACTTCCTGGGGATCTACATGCCAGACTAAATGTCTTCAAAAGATTACTAAGTTACCACTCACTATTGCTCTCACAGTTGAAACTCCGGAATCCTTACCTATGCATTACCATGACTTTGTGGATGTCTTCTCCAAAAAAGAAGCAGAACGTCTTCCTCCTCATCGCCCTTTTGATTGTCCCATTGACCTCCTTCCTGGGGCTGCCTATCCTCGAGGCAAGACATATCCACTTTCTAAACCAGAAAACATGGCTCTGGAAGAATATATAAAAGACAATCTGGCTAGAGGATTTATTCGACCCTCCTCTTCCCCTGTAGGGGCTGGTTTCTTTTTTGTGGGAAAAAAGGATGGCGGATTAAGACCCTGTATTGATTATCGTGGATTGAATCAGATTACCATCAAGAACAGTTATCCTCTGCCCCTTATTCCTGAACTTTTTACTTATCTTCAGGGAGCCACCATTTTCACCAAACTCGACCTACGTGGTGCATACAACTTGATCCGTATACGCAAAGGAGATGAGTGGAAGACTGCCTTTAACACTCGATTTGGGCATTATGAATATTTGGTCATGCCCTTCGGGCTATGCAATGCTCCGGCGGTTTTCCAGCATTTTGTAAATGAGATCTTTCGTGATTTTTTGAATATTTTTGTTATCATATATCTGGACGACATCTTAATTTTTTCTCAGAACCACCAAGATCATGTGCACCACGTCAAGAAAGTACTTCAACGTCTAAGAGAATTCCATCTGTTTGCTAAACTGGAGAAATGTTCTTTCCATCAAAAATCCATACCCTTTCTGGGTTATGTAATATCGGCATCTGGATTCGAAATGGACCCTACTAAACTTTCTGCCATTTTGGATTGGCCTAGACCTGATTCTTTGAAGGCTTTACAACGTTTCCTAGGCTTCGCCAATTATTACAGAAAGTTCATCAAGAATTTTGCTACTATTACTTCTCCTCTTACTTCTCTCACAAGAAAAGGACAAAACTGTAAAGTATGGCCGTCTGAGGCTATAGAAGCTTTTGAATCTCTCAAAGAAGCTTTTTCCTCAGCTCCTATCCTTCGTCATCCAAATCCTGAGTTTCAATTTATTCTGGAGGTGGATGCTTCCTCTGTTGCTGCTGGAGCGGTTCTGTCTCAACGAATACCAGAGACTGGAAGGATTCATCCTGTTGCTTTTTTCTCTAAAAAATTCACTCCTTCCGAATTTAACTATGACGTAGGGAATAAAGAGTTGCTTGCCATCAAGATGGCATTGGATGAATGGAGACATTGGCTGGAAGGTACTTCTTTGCCATTTACTATACTTACTGATCATAAGAACCTTCTGTATCTCCAAACAGCCAAACGACTAAATTCCAGGCAAGCACGCTGGTCCTTATTCTTCTCTCGGTTTCACTATAATTTGTCTTACATACCTGGATCAAAAAATATTAAAGCAGACGCACTTTCCAGACAATTTCAAGATACCCCAGTTCCTGAGTCTGGTACCATTCTCCAACCTCATGAAGTCATTGCCCAGTTAACAACTTCTTGGTTACAAGAATTACAGTCCGCTCAAGAGCATCTTCCTTTGTCCTGTAAACCTCCCAATGGTTTACTCTTTGTTCCTGAACGCCTTCGTTCCAAGATTTTATTTTGGGCTCATGATAGTCCCCTTTCTGGACATCCTGGCATCAGTATTACCACTCGAAACCTCAAACAACATGTCTGGTGGCCTACACTCTCTCAAGATGTGAAGGATTACGTCTCAGTATGCACACAATGTGCCATGAACAAAACCCCACGCCAACTTCCTTCAGGATTACTCCAACCATTGCCTATACCTCACCAGCCTTGGACTCATGTATCCATGGACTTTATTACCGATCTTCCCTTGTCCACTGGGAACAATACTATCTGGGTGGTGGTCGACAGGTTCACTAAGACGGCTCATTTTGTACCCTTGCCAGGATTACCATCTGCCAAAAGACTCTCTGAACTTTTTATTCTACATATTGTAAGAATCCATGGATTTCCTCTAGATATTGTTTCTGATAGAGGGGTACAATTCGTTTCTCGATTTTGGAGGTCACTTTGTAAACATTTTGGTACTACTATATCTCTCTCTACTTCTCACCACCCACAATCGAATGGTCAGACTGAAAGAGTAAACCAGTGTCTTGAAACATATCTTAGACATTATGTGGATCATTATCATTCAAACTGGACTTCTTACCTTCCTTTGGCTGAATTGGCCCATAATGCCCGGTACAATTCCTCCCTTCAGACTTCTCCTTTTCATGCAGCTTATGGATATCAGCCTAGGACATTCCCTTTGCATACTTCCTCCACAGTGAATCCTGCTTCTGATCTTACAGCCCGAAGATTAACTCGACATTGGCAGAAGATACATCGTATTCTTTCTGTAACTTCTAGACGTTACAAGTTCTTTTCGGATCTTCGACGGAAAAAGGCTCCCAAATATCGCCCTGGTGATAAAGTTTGGATTTCCTCTCGATTTCTTCGCCTGAAACAACCTTCTAACAAATTGGGACCACGATATGTGGGTCCTTTCCGAATACTGGGTCAGGTATGTTCCACTGCTTATCGGGTAGCTTTACCCAAGTCTCTCAAAGTCCATCCGGTATTTCATGTTTCTCTTTTAAAACCTGTGATGTTTAACAGGTATTCTAAGCCTTTTTCTAAACCTCCACCGTTATTGGTGCATGGACATCCTGAGTTTGAGATCAGCCATATTCTAGATTCCAAATTGCGGGGCAAGAAATTGTATTATCTCATTCATTGGAAGGGTTATCCAGTCACGGAACGTTCTTGGGAACCTGCTCATCAAGTAAATGCTCCTATATTGGTCAAGTCCTTCCACAAGACACATCCTGATAGACCTGGTCCTGTCCCCCGGAGGGGTCCTTGAGGAGGGGGTGCTGTCATGAGCGCTTCCGTTCATCGCCGTGTCGCCGCGGCTCCCGGAACTCCTCTGTGTCTCTGACGTCATGTTGCTTAGCAACATGACGCTTTCTCTCACACCCCTCTGATGACGGTTACGCTCTGCCCTTTAAATCTCGGCGGGAGATCTGAATCTGGGCCCGTTTGTTGTATCCCTGAATTGTGAGTACCATATCAGTTTTGTTCTTCTGTGTACCGACTTCTGCCTGCCTGACCAAGCCTCTTGCCTAATCCCTACTTGCTGCTATTTGGACATTGACTTCTGCCTGCCTGACCTTGCCTGTAGCTATTACCCTTTTGCTGATACTTTGATGCCGACTTCTGCTTGTCTGACCCTGTCTTTTGCCTATACCTTTTGCTGATATTTGGATGCCGACTTCTGCCTGCCTGACCTTGCTTTGGCCTTTACCTTTAAACCTATTCTTTGTTAAACAACACCTGCTTAAAAGGGACATTTACTTTTACAAGCTGCAAAAGAGAACTTTGCCTTTCTGTTTGTTATACACCTGCTTAAAAGGGACATTTACTTTTACAAGCTGCAAAAGAGAACTTTGCCTTTCTGTTTGTTATACACCTGCTTAAAAGGGACATTTACTTTTACAAGCTGCAAAAGAGAACTTTGCCTTTCTGTTTGTTATACACCTGCTTAAAAGGGACATTTACTTTTACAAGCTGCAAAAGAGAACTTTGCCTTTCTGTTTGTTATAAACCTGCTTAAAGGGACATTATACTTTTACAAGCTGCAAAAGAGAACTTTTCCTTTGTTTTACTAGCCAGCTAAAGAGGACCTTTTCCAGAAGCTTCAAGGAAGAGCATTTCCTTTTTGTTCTTTGTACTACTTAAAGGGACGTTTTATCTTTTGTGGCTTTCCTGCATTCTGGAACAGTATTCATTTTGTTATCTTCTAATCTGCTTCCTGAGTGGGTCACGTCCTGGATATTTCTCAGTGTGCTAGCGTGTGCTTTCAATTCACGCTAGCAGTTGGGTTACATCCCGGATTGATTCCTGAGCGGCTGACATCTAATTTGTTATGAGACCATTCTACTATCCGTTGTAGGAAAATCGCTCTTCTGTATGTCTCTAAATTTGGCAAACCCAACCCTCCTCTGCTCTTAGGTAAATACATGGTTTTTTTTGGGACCCTGGGTCTGGTGTTCGCCCAGATGTAACGTTCGATTGTAGTTTGCAGTTTTTTAATGTATCCTTCTGGTAATGGGATAGGTAGTGCTTGGAGGAAGTAAAGAATTCTAGGAAGGATATTCATCTTAAAGACTCCTATCCTTCCTAACCAAGAGATGGGTTTGTTCTTCCAGCAGGAAAGGTCTCTTACAATGTCGTCCCTCAAAGGAACGAAATTGTGTTTAAAAAGGTCCTGCATGCATGGTGTGAGATGTATCCCTAAATACTTAAGTTTAGTACAGGCTATTGGAATCGAATATTTTTCATGTAAGGAATTTATGTGTTGTGGGGGGGTGTTAATATTCATAAGTTCGGATTTATTTAAGTTGAGGAGGAAGTTGGAGGCTGCACCATAAGACCCCAGCTCTTTCAATAATTCAGGGATAGATGTTTCAGCCCTTGTCAAAGTAAAGAGCACGTCATCCGCGTAGAGTGCCTGTTTACTCTCCAGGTTTCCTACTTTGATACCCGAGATTTTTTCATTAAGCCTGATTTTTTGAGCGAGAACCTCTATAGATATGGCAAATAATAAGGGTGAGAGTGGACACCCCTGTCTTGTCCCGTTGCTAATATAGAATGTGTCAGACAGCATCCCATTTACCCGCACCCGTGCATTCGGGGCCGAATACAGGGCCATTGTCATATTCAGAAAAGCTGAAGGGATACCCAGTTCACACATTGCCTTCCGCAGGAAGGGCCAGCCTACCCTATCGAAGGCCTTCTCTGCGTCTGTTGCAAACAGAACTATGGGGGTTTCTGAGACCTTCGCATAATTAATTAGTTGAATGACTTTAGTAATATTATCCCTTGCCTCACGTCCTGGGATGAAACCTACTTGGTCCCTATTAATCAGATTTGGGAGAGTTTTGTTCAATCTATTAGCTAGAATCTTGGCCAAAATTTTCATATCTGTATTAATTAGGGAAATGGGTCTGAAATTACCTGGACTTGTAGCTGGTTTGCCCGGCTTAGTGAGTACTGTTATATGCGCTTCTAATAGAGTTCTAGTTAAGGTGGGGTCATCTCTTAGTTTATTAAACATCGGTAGCATATGCGGGATCAGAACTTCCTCACATTTTTTATAGTATGCTGCCGTAAGTCTGTCAGGGCCTGGACTTTTCCCTGATGGGATATCATTGATAGCCTGCTGAAGCTCTTCTATCGTTATATGGGCAGCTAGAGATTCAGCGGTCTGAGTATCTATTGTGGGGAGCTGTAAGTTTTGGAAATATTGGTTCATGTCAGCTTCGGACATGGAATTATCCCTTCCTAAATTATATAATTTGTTATTGTAATTTCGAAAAGTTTCAGCGATTTTTAAGCTATCTTTTACCATGTTACCATCCATTGTTTCAAGGGAGTGTACATATGTGTTTAATTGTTTCCTTTTTAAATTTCTGGCTAAGATTTTCCCTGGTTTATTCCCCCCCTCAAAATAATATTGCCTTAGAAATAATGCCTTACGCTGGTGAGCTTCAGTTAAGTGTTTTTTAAGCTGTTGTCTGGTATCAGACAGTTCAGATAAAATTTGCTCATTATTCGGGTTTTGCTTGTGGACCTTTTCTAGAGCAGTAATCTTTTGTAACAGTGAGGTGTGTTTTTCCCTAGCTATCCGATTTAATTTAGATTTTTGCTTTATTAGTGAACCTCTTATTACAGTTTTATGAGCCTCCCATTCTATTTGTCTGGAAGATGAAGAGTCCAGGTTTAAAGAGAAATATTCCTTAATCTCTTTTTGGATCGATGCTAAGTATATAGGGTCATTTAATAAAGATTCTTCTAACCTCCAGATTTTTTGAGATATCGGGATATCTGGCCAAAGTATATTGCATGTTACAGGGGCATGGTCAGACCAGGTAATGGGGCCAATGGTGCAGTCTCCAGTGATAGAGAGACCCTGGGGGTCAGTGTATATGTGGTCAATTCTTGTATAACATGTATGTGTATTGGAGTAAAAGGTGTAATCCCTGTCTGTCGGGTGTAAAGTTCTCCAGATGTCGTGGAGTGTAAGGCTGTGTAATACATTTTTAATGATTTTAAGTTTCTTTGAGGCCACATTCGTGTACCCTCTTGAAGAATCTAAATGTGGTTCTAAGGAGAGATTAAAATCTCCCGCCAGGAAGACTACGCCTTGAGAGTGGTCTAATATTAGATTAGCTATTTTTTTTAAAAAACTGACTTGTATTTGGTTTGGAGCGTAAATGTTAATCAGAGTTATGTGATGGCCGTACAGGGAGCCTTTTACTAAGATATACCTGCCTGCAGGGTCCTTTTCTATATGTAAAATCTGCATTGGTAGAGATCTATGAAGAAGGATCCCCACTCCTGCCTTTTTGTTAGGCCCAGAGGCGAAGAACGCAAGTGGGTACTGCTTGTTATACCACTTAGGTTCCTTGCCCCTCTGGAAGTGAGTTTCCTGCACCATAAGTACATCACTGTTAATTTTGTTCAAGTCTCGGAAAGCGATGGAGCGCTTCCCGGGACTATTTAGCCCTTTAGCGTTAATTGTGGTTATCTGCAGAGTATGGTTTTGAAATTTGCTAATTCTGGGAGGCATTTTAGTACCACTAGGAGAGGGAGAGGAAAGGGAGAGAGAAGGAGAAAAAAAAAAAAAAGTAATATATAAGATTAAGAAGTGGAGCCTAGACTTGTGCTGGAAAGAATAACTTGTGAAAGAAGCTGAGAGTTCTCTAACGTAGAAATATCCAAAAATGCAATAACAACAAAGTCAAGAACAAATGGGGGTAGTATCCCCTAGCACAGCAAACAATAAACTTAAAAATATCTCGCATAGAGAATTGAATTCTCAAGGTAGTGCCACATCTCTGGTGCGGCCAAGGAGGGGAAGCAAAGAGGATCAGAGCTATGGAAATGAAGGGTGGCCAAAGTGTGGGGGGAGGCCTAGAGACCCAGAGCAAAGAGGCAGTAAAAAGGTAAGGCAATGGAAGGGGATAGAGGCAGAAGGAAAGGGAGTCAGAAAACCTTAAAGAGGAGGGAAGTATACAAAAGCTGGACAGATGGTGATACTTTCGAAATTATCTAGTGTTTCAACCATTTTTCTGTAAAGTGACTCATTTTCGATGACCCTCCTTCCCCACATGAGCCCCTGCCACTTGAATAGCCTATAACGGCCTGCAAAATTCCTACTTTACTCGTGGGTAATTTATAAGATTCATAACAAGAGAAAAATGGGGAGGAGAAGGAAAAGTATGAGGTAGGGGGAATAAAAAGTGGGAGAGAACGAAGCGAAAGACCGGTGTTTAATAAGAGGAATGGAAAGGACTGAGTGCAGAGGAGGGTCCATGGGAGAGGAAAAGGATAAAGTTGAAAGGATAGTTGGGGGAGAGGGAGGTGGAGCGGTTAGAGGGAAGGGGAATAGAGGGGATGAGCAAAGTGCATGGGGCATGGAAGAAGGCAGTGTAGTTTAAAGGGATCATTATACAGTTTATATAAACAATTCACCACATTGAATGTTATTGCCCTCTCTTTGTATTTATAACATATATAACTCCAATTTCCCCCTCCCCTTGTGAGCAATCATAAATCCACAGCTGACCTGATCTCTTCAGTAGTTTTCTAAACAACAAATTTATCATCACCTTTGATGCAAAGTTTGCCCTAGAGAGGATGAGCAGCGTATGATGGAAGGGTTAGTAGGGAAAAGAGGGGGTATAGGGATAAAGTTTATAAGGTATTGGGGGCGTGAGGGGAAGAAAGAAAAAAGGGGGAATGGGGGAGGGAGGGCAGAGGAGAGGGAGCAAAAAGTAGAATGGGAAGGGGCAAGGGAACAGGGGGGTTAGGAAGAGTACATAGAATGAGGTAATGACAAAATGATATATATGTAAACATTCAAATCCCTATTAACTTTGCTTAATAAACACATTTAACCTCTAATAACCCATAACAGGGGGAACCCCCAAACAACTGTTGAACATATTGTGTATGATACTTGCATATTTTGACTGTTTGTAGATTTTCTAAATATACGAACTCCCTCATTCCTAAATGTGAGGAAAGGGCTAAATACAAACTTTAAAATATCATTACAACGGAACTGAGCTCTTGGTTAGTATTGTATTCACTATGCCGTTCAGTCCCTTGTGTGGGTGGCGTATAGTTCTAAAGAGAGTCTAATCAACTCACACTCTCCCTAGCAGATAGTCCCGTACTAATTGGAAATATAGCTTCCTCGTTAACATTACAGATATTAGATCAGTCTACTCATCTGTGGTATAGTTATCCGTAGAAGCTGTGGGTCTGGAAGTGTCCCCACCAGATGGATGGAGAGAGTCTCTATTCCCCCCGCCAGGGATGTCCAGATCTTTAAAGAACTGCTGTGGATCTGTGCCCGGTCTGTAAATAAAAGCCTTATTATTATTAGTCACAATGATGGAGACAGGAAAGCCCCAGCGGTAAGGAATTTTGTTCCTGCGGAGGTGTGATGTTATATGAGAGAGCTCTCGTCGCTTTTGTAAAGTGACCGGGGAAATGTCAGAAAAAATTTGTATATCCTCTCCAGCATCTGAGATATGTTGTTTGGCCCTGGCGCTCTTGAGAATGTCCTCTTTATCTTTATAACTTAAAAATTTAACAATGATGTCTCTGGGTGGAGCTTTTGGAGGTGGTTTGGGCCTAAGCGCTCTGTGAGCCCTTTCTTTCGGGATCTCCATTGCTGTGGGGGCATCTTTTATTACCCTAAATAGGGCCTGCAGATATCCCTCTCAGGAGGATGGACAGACTCAGAAATCCCTCTGAACCTGAGGTTGTTGCGTCTGCAACGGTTATCCAAATCCTCCATTTTATCAGTTAAATAAAAGATTTGCTCTGATTGACTCCTTAGATCTTCAGCATTATGCTTGACTTTGTCAGTTATAGTGTTCTGTTGTTCTTCAATCTTAAGTACTCTGTTATCCAGGGCAGAAATGTCTTTTCTAAGTTCACCAAACAGAGATCTCATTTCCCTGAGCACACTCTGTATGTCCTCTTTAGAGGATAGATGTTGTAAGTAATTTTTTGTGACATAGGGAGTTTGGGAGGTGTCAGCCTGCGTGACCTGAGACATAGTGACATCAAGTTTATTAGCCATGCTTTCACTGGTATTGTCAGATCTGGGTTCTACAGGTTTTAAGAATTGGCTTAGAGGGTTAGCTGACCCAGACTGTCCTGCTTTACTTTGTCTCTTAGAAGGCATTACATACAGTAAAAACACCTATGGTAGGCTGAGATGTTTGTTAAATAAAGGAATTGATCCAACAGAGTGTATTCAAATTAGAGTATTGAGGTATTAAAGGAAGGGGTTAAATGTATCCAGTGCCCCCAGTCTTATCACCCCTTTGATGTAGAAATAGGAATCCTGATAAATTAACAGTGGTTTGTATGTACTCGAGACACTCTTTGCAAAATGTATACAGGCCACGTGGAGGCCGGGCCCCTGATGTGGGTATTTTCTCTGCTCTCCTATTCACCCCAGTGTTGTGGGTCCCCTTAGGCGGTATAATCTGATTTTAGGGCAAAAGAGCTGTGCTCAATGTTTCAACTTCAGAATGGGGCCAATGCTCCGGTTCCCGGGGTCATTCTGAGTATTATGTGCTGAGCCGCCCTTGCCTCTGTGAGTGTGCTGCGATATGTGCTGTGCGTAACTCACCCAAAGCCTGCTCGCAAATGAAGTTCCTTCACAGCACCGGACTCACCGGGTATCCGCCCGGGTGTGTGTAAAAGTTAGTCAGCTTTGGGGCCAGATGCGGTCTTTCTGTAATGCGACCTTCGCGCACTTTTTCCTTTGCGGCCTCCCGGTCATAAAAAGTAATCTTGCTGCATTATGCCCTTCCTCGGATCTCTGCCAAAATTGACATGGGATGAGCTCCGGACTCTCCCCTCCCTGACCGCCGTACAAAAAGCTGTGATTGCGAGGTTTATATCAGTAGAAAGTTGTTTTTGCTGGCATGGGAGATGGGAGCCCTTTCAGTGTGCGGCCATCTCCCTGCGTGGTCAGGCTCCCTATATTTGTGATTTTATGTCAGACTTAGGGTTTTTGATTTGTTTTTTGGGTGTTTTTTTTTTAGATTAGGGCTTTTTTTATTTTAATAGGTGAAAAAGAGCTGAATGCCCTTTTAAGGGCGATGCCCATACAAATGAGCCCCTTTAGGGGCAATGGGTAGGTTTAATTTTTATTATTTTGGATAATTTTGTTCGGTTTTTTATTTTTCGTTTTTTTAAAATATAGTAATGTTAGATTAATTTATAGTTAAATTTTTATTTATTTTAAGATATTTACATTGTAAATTTAATTTAAAGTATAGGGGATAGTTAGGTTTAGGGGTTAATAGTTTAATTTAGAGTGTTGCTATGTGGGGGGTTGGCAGTTTAGGGGTTAATAGTTTTTATTATAGTAGTAGCGATGTGGGGGGCTGGCGGTTTAGGGGTTAATCATTTTATTTAGTGTTTGTGATGTCAGGGGGCAGTGGATTAGGGGTTAATAACTTTAATAAGTGTCAACGATGTTGGAGGGCGGCGGATTAGGGGTATTTAGCCTAGGGGTATATGTTAGGGGGTTAGGTTTTAATGTAACTTTCTTTTCCCCATAGACATCAATGGGGATTGCGTTACGACCTGATCGCAGGTGTTTTTTTCTAACACTTTTTCCCCATTGATGTCTATGAGGGAAAGCGTGCATGAGCATGTAAAGTCAGGCCTTGGCTTTTGTGCGGTATGGAGCTTATCGCACCATATCGCACAGCACAAAGAGGTTTTTCTGTAACTTGCAATGGCAGCGCTATGTAGAGTGCCATACCGCAATTTTTTTTGCATTATTTACGCACCCGGTATAGCGCACAACTTGTAAATCTCAGTAAATATTTCTTGAGATTACTGAGTTACTCACAAAATGTACACAATACTTCCCAAAACTCATATATCCAATAATATTCCCAGTGTTTTGGTGGCATGTTCTGAACCTCAACGGTCCATTGTGTAACTTTTAATGGTATTTTAATGGGATTGCTGTTGTTTGTGGGAGGCAGTAGCCATTTTTTAGAAGTTAGAATGTTTTAACCTCCATTTTAAAAATTTGCCCGTTTACTGGAGTGAAATAAATAACCAGCCATTACAAGTGGCGGGTTATTACAAACGTAAGTTCGCAGTAGCAATTAGCGCTACAAAAATTAACCAGGAGTCAGACCTCTAGTTAATTCTCAAAATATCTCACAATTGCCCCCAAAATAAAGCCTTTTATAAAAGCAAACTGCCCTATGTGTGAGTGGAATGTGAGGTAATTGGAGCTGCCATTAAGTTGTCCTGTAACAATGATTGGTTGCCAAGCAACTCACGGCTAGATTTAGAGTTTGGCATTAGCCGTCAAAACCAGCGTTAGAGGCTCCTAACGCTGGTTTTAGGCTACTGCTGGTATTTAGAGTCGTGTAGGTAAGGGTCTAACGCTCACTTTGCAGCCGCGACTTTTCCATACCGCAGATCCCCCTACGCCATTTGCGTATCCTATCTTTTCAATGGGATCTTTCTAACGCTGGTATTTAGAGTCGTGGCTGAAGTGAGCGTTAGAAATCTAATGACAAAACTCCAGCCGCAGAAAAAAGTCAGTAGTTAAGAGCTTTCTGGGCTAACGCCGGTTTATAAAGCTCTTAACTACTGTGCTCTAAAGTACACTAACACCCATAAACTACCTATGTACCCCTAAACCGAGGCCCCCCCACATCGCCGCCACTCTATTAAAATTTTTTAACCCCTAATCTGCCGACCGCATACCACCGCCACCTACGTTATCCCTATGTACCCCTAATCTGCTGCCCCTAACACCGCCGACCCCTATATTATATTTATTAACCCCTAATCTGCCGCCCCCAACGTCGCCTCCACCTACCTACAATTATTAACCCCTAATCTGCCGACCGGACCTCACCGCCACTATAATAAATGTATTAACCCCTAATCCGCCGCAATAACCCTATAATAAATAGTATTAACCCCTAATCTGCCCTCCCTAACATCGCCGACACCTAACTTCAAGTATTAACCCCTAATCTGCCGACCGGACCTCACTGCTACTCTAATAAATTTTTTAACCCCTAAAGCTAAGTCTAACCCTAACACCCCCCTAAGTTAAATATAATTTAAATCTAACGAAATAAATTAACTCTTATTAAATAAATTATTCCTATTTAAAGCTAAATACTTACCTGTAAAATAAACCCTAATATAGCTACAATATAAATTATAATTATATTGTAGCTATTTTAGGATTAATATTTATTTTACAGGCAACTTTGTAATTATTTTAACCAGGTACAATAGCTATTAAATAGTTAATAACTATTTAATAGCTACCTACTTAAAATAATTACAAAATTACCTGTAAAATAAATCCTAACCTAAGTTACAATTAAACCTAACACTACACTATCAATAAATTAATTAAATAAAATACCTACAATTATCTACAATTAAACCTAACACTACACTATCAATAAATTAATTAAATACAATACCTACAAATAAATACAATTAAATAAACTAACTAAAGTACAAAAAATAAAAAAGAACTAAGTTACAAAAAATAAAAAAATATTTACAAACATTAGAAAAATATTACAACAATTTTAAACTAATTACACCTACTCTAAGCCCCCTAATAAAATAACAAAGCCCCCCAAAATAAAAAAAATGCCCTACCCTATTCTAAAATTAAAATAGAAAAGCTCTTTTACCTTAACAGCCCTTAAAAGGGCCCTTTGCGGGGCATGCCCCAAAGAATTCAGCTCTTTTGCCTGTAAAAAAAAACATACAATACCCCCCCCAACATTACAACCCACCACCCACATACCCCTAATCTAACCCAAACCCCCCTTAAATAAACCTAACACTAAGCCCCTGAAGATCTCCCTACCTTGTCTTCACCACGCCGGGTTCACCGATCCGTCCACCGAAGTCTTGATCCAAGCCTCCGAAGTCTTGATCCAAGCCCAAGCGGGGGCTGAAGAGTGACGTCCATCCTCCGGCTGAAGTCTTGATCCAAGCGGTGGCTAAAGAATTCCATCTTCGGGCAGAAGTCTTCATCCTATCCGGGCAGAAGAGTAGATCCGGACCGGCAAACATCTTCATCCAAGCCGCATCTTCTATGTTCTTCCATCCGATGATGAGCGGCTCCATCTTGAAGACCTTCGGCGCGGATCCATCCTCTTCTTCCAATGACTAGACGACGAATGAAAGTTCCTTTAAGGGACGACATCTAAGATGGCGTCCCTCGAATTCCGATAGGCTGATAGGATTCTATCAGCCAATCGGAATTAAGGTAGGACAATTCTGATTGGCTGATGGAATCAGCCAATCAGATTCAAGTTCAATCCGATTGGCTGATCCGATCAGCCAATCAGATTGAGCTCGCATTCTATTGGCTGATCGGAACAGCCAATCGGAATTTTCCTACCTTAATTCCGATTGGCTGATAGAATCCTATCAGCCAATCGGAATTCGAGGGACGCCATCTTGGATGACGTCCCTTAAAGGAACCTTCATTCGTCGTCTAGTCGTCGGAAGAAGAGGATGGATCCGCGCCGGAGGTCTTCAAGATGGAGCCGCTCATCATCGGATGGAAGAACATAGAAGATGCGGCTTGGATGAAGATGTTTGCCGGTCTGGATCTACTCTTCTGCCCGGATAGGATGAAGACTTCTGCCCGAAGATGGAATTCTTTAGCCGCCGCTTGGATCAAGACTTCAGCCGGAGGATGGACGTCACTCTTCAGCCCCCGCTTGGGCTTGGATCAAGACTTCGGAGGCTTGGATCAAGACTTCGGTGGACAGATCGGTGAACCCGGCGTGGTGAAGACAAGGTTGGGAGATCTTCAGGGGCTTAGTGTTAGGTTTATTTAAGGGGGGTTTGGGTTAGATTAGGGGTATGTGGGTGGTGGGTTGTAATGTTGGGGGGGGTATTGTATGTTTTTTTTTTACAGGCAAAAGAGCTGAATTCTTTGGGGCATGCCCCGCAAAGGGCCCTTTTAAGGGCTGTTAAGGTAAAAGAGCTTTTCTATTTTAATTTTAGAATAGGGTAGGGCATTTTTTTATTTTGGGGGGCTTTGTTATTTTATTAGGGGGCTTAGAGTAGGTGTAATTAGTTTAAAATTGTTGTAATATTTTTCTAATGTTTGTAAATATTTTTTTATTTTTTGTAACTTAGTTCTTTTTTATTTTTTGTACTTTAGTTAGTTTATTTAATTGTATTTATTTGTAGGTATTGTATTTAATTAATTTATTGATAGTGTAGTGTTAGGTTTAATTGTAGATAATTTTAGGTATTTTATTTAATTAATTTATTGATAGTGTAGTGTTAGGTTTAATTGTAACTTAGGTTAGGATTTATTTTACAGGTAATTTTGTAATTATTTTTAAATAGGTAGCTATTAAATAGTTATTAACTATTTAATAGCTATTGTACCTGGTTAAAATAATTACAAAGTTGCCTGTAAAATAAATATTAATCCTAAAATAGCTACAATATAATTATAATTTATATTGTAGCTATATTAGAGTTTATTTTACAGGTAAGTATTTAGCTTTAGAAGAGAATTCTTTAAATAGGAAAAATGTATTTAATAAGAGTTAATTTATTTCGTTAGATTTAAATTATATTTAACTTAGGGGGGTGTTAGGGTTAGGGTTAGACTTAGCTTTAGGGGTTAAAAAATGTATTAGAGTAGCAGTGAGGTCCGGTCGGCAGATTAGGGGTTAATACTTGAAGTTAGGTGTCGGTGATGTTAGGGAGGGTAGATTAGGGGTTAATACTATTTATTATAGGGTTAGTGAGGCGGATTAGGGGTTAATACATTTATTATAGTGGCGGTGAGGTCCGGTCGGCAGATTAGGGGTTAATAATTGTAGGTAGGTGGAGGCGACGTTGGGGGCGGCAGATTAGGGGTTAATAAATATAATATAGGGGTCGGCGGTGTTAGGGGACTTAGCTTTAGGGGTTAAAAAATTTATTAGAGTGACGTTTATAACTCCATGACAGGGTTCTGCGTGACAAGGGCAATGAGCAACATACCGTCCTTTGTGAAATCTCTACCTTGGCAGGGTGGATCAGCATTCTAATCTTTTCTTTCTCTCTCGCTTTCTTTCTTTCTTCAATCCCCTTTTATTCCTTTTCTCTTCTATCCCTTCCTAGTTTTCAAGCAATGTTATTAGCACCCAATTGGGTTTAAACATAAAAGAGGGGAGTTTACCCTCCTTCTTTACTCTCATTAATACCTGTTTAAGATAAACTGTAACTGACAATATTATTCAGTTTGAAGGGAGCTGCGTCTCCTAGAATGTACATTGTAAACTCTAAACTTAGTTTTCTCTTTGTATGCTATATATTTCACACAATAAAGTCAGTTTTCAAAAAAAAAAAAAAAATTTTTATTAGAGTAGCGGTGAGGTCCGGTCAGCAGATTAGGGGTTAATACTTGAAGTTAGGTGTCGACGATGTTAGGGAGGGCAGATTAGGGGTTAATACTATTTATTATAGGGTTAGTGAGGCGGATTAGGGGTTAATACATTTATTATAGTAGCGGCGAGGTCCGGTCGGCAGGTTAGGGGTTAATAATTGTAGGTAGGTGGAGGCGACGTTGTGGGTGGCAGATTAGGGGTTAATAAATATAATATAGGGGTCGGCGGTGTTATGGGCAGCAGATTAGGGGTACATAGGTATAATGTAGGTTGCGGCAATGTACGGAGCGGCAGATTAGGGGTTAATAATATTATGCAGGGGTCAGCGATAGCGGGTGCGGCAGATTAGGGGTTAATAAGTGTAAGGTTAGAGGTGTTTAGACTCGGGGTACATGTTAGGGTGTTAGGTGCAGACATAGGAAGTGTTTCCCCATAGGAAACAATGGGGCTGCGTTAGGAGCTTAACGCTGCTTTTTTGCAGGTGTTAGGTTTTTTTTCAGCTCAAAATGCCCCATTGTTTCCTATGGGGGAATCGTGCACGAGCACGTTTTTGAAGCTGGCCGCGTCCGTAAGCACCACTGGTATTGAGAGTTGCAGTGGCGGTAAATTATGCTCTACGCTCCCTTTTTGGAGCCTAACGCAGCCATTCTGTGAACTCTAAATACCAGCGGTATTTAAAAGGTGCGGGGGAAAAAAAGCATGCGTTAGCTACGCGGGTCGTTACCGACAAAACTCTAAATCTAGGTGTCAGTTTTTTTTCAGTCAAGCAACTAGAAATATTTACTAGTACTGTACCAAATATTTCTTTGTTTACTTAATAACTAGTTTTTAAGATTATAAAACGTATACGTTTAAATGAAAGTTGACCTGTTCTGTTTTCCTGATCTTTTCACAAATAAAAAAATATTTGGTTGAACAAAAAACTCTGTCACTTCTTATAGGTAAATAGGTAAACAGTATAGTCAATAAAGGGCATTTATTTAACATAAGAGAAATACATGGGAAACTTTAATACTTTACTGGTGTCATTATTGATGTATCATCATGGAAACCCACTGCCAAAGTCAATATTAAAACTATAAATACTAATGATGAATCTGAAGTACAATTACATTTTCATATATAAAAAAACAATGTTCTTGCTTGAAATCACAATTTATATACAAGTTTGAAGCAATTAGTAATTAAACTAGTTAAAGCAACAGTATAGCCGTGTTGCCATGTCAACCAGAAACTTAATGCAAAATGAGAAAAAAGAGTTTAGATCACTATATAATATATTATTAAACTAAAGTGTACAAAGTGGTTGATAAAAATCCAGCACATACTAAATTTTGCTGTAATATAATTGCAGCCTCAGCTTTTGTGAGAGAACATACCGTGACCTTTACAATCTTGACCTTTACAAATTATTCAACATAAGCACAATTCATTTGAGTTTCGGCTGCATCACTATTGTTATGAATATACTTCATAAAACATAATAGCTAATAAGAATGCAATTACATTAAAGAGATAGTAAACATAAAGTTAAAGCTGCTCTGCAATGTAATGTGAAAAGATATGCTACATATAAGTCTGAGCTGATATAAAGGCTTTGTATGAAACAGCATGCGGACAAGCTTCTCAACTTATCTATTCGTCCTCTGGCCCGCATGCATCATTATACACTCCGATAAATGTGTGTAATGCCCACCCTTTCTCTTGAACGAGAGAGTTCGGGGGGATTTTATGGCAAGACAGGAGGCTTCATATTTTGCATCAAATCTTTACTGAATCCAAACAGCAGCAAAGAAAACATACAGCTGAAGGGGATGCAGAACACAGGTAGGAGGAGTGGCAGTGTGGCGGTAGTGTGACTGTGTGATAGGGTAGTGTGATGGTTGCGCCTGAAGGCGGGGGGAGGCCAGAGATGAGGCATGGGGCCATAGAAGAAGAAATTGATCTAGAAACAGGTGTAGGGGATAGAGGTGCTGGAGTAGTGCAGCAAAGTTAAAGTAATCTTGGGGAGAAGGGAAGCAGCAGGAAAGGGGGGCTATTAGGTCAGGAAGCAGTATGCATTGAGGGGGAGTTAAAGGGGACGGGCTGTTGACCCTGGTGGTTAGCTGTGCAGCCTTGGGAAGCTGGTGCTTTTGGTTTATCATGGTTTTGGAATTGTGCAGCACAGGTGGGGGATCCATCTTTCCTTTCCTCCTCCCCTTCCTTCCCCCCCTCTCCCCCCCTCCTTCCCCCTCAGCGTGTTTTTATCGTGCGGTTCAGTGGTAAGTGGGGTGTTGTTTTTTGCCTGCCCTCTGCCCCTCTCTCCTTCACAGCAGGACCCATAGACGTGGACAGGAGCAATGATGGTGGGCCTGCGATGCAGTGGATGCCTCAGGAGGAACCTGACTTTAATGATATAGATATGGACACAATCTTTCTGGGGGACTTGTATAATGAGTTTGATGAGGAACTGCAAAGGAATGTGGAGGAGTCCGGACAAGTGACAGTGGACCAGGTAGGTGACATGAGAGTGTTGGCCCAACTGCTGCAAATTATGTCACCTGGTGCTGCAGGGTGGGAAAACATTGGGGGGGTTGGAAGGGGTGAGAGGAAAAAGGACCATACACAGCGGGAGCAGGTCAAAAACGGGGTGGTCTGGTGGGACTGGCCTTAAAAGTATGTTGTCTTCCCAGGCAGGAGCTGGGCACAGTGGCAGGCATGTCAGCCAAAGAGGCAGTGGATTGGGAGCAGAAAGACGGTGGGGCAGTTCCCGTTCCCCGGTGGACAATAGGAGGAGGAGGGTGTTGCATGTCATGTGTTACCTTGTTTTTAAGGATTACCAAATAAATTCTATTTTTCATATTTACTAACCGCAAGTGCATCTGATTTCTTTTTATATTTTGTTGCATGTCTCCCCAACTTGGGACAGGTTGGAGAGATCGCCCAGGCGAGGGGTCAATTTAGACAGAGAGAGGACGAGAGCCAGGGCACACTCCACAGGGAGGCAAGGGGACAAAACCGGGAGAGTGGACAGGCGTTCGGCAGAGAGGACCAGGAGGTCAGAGGCAGCCGGAAGTGGAAGTCAGGAGGGCAGCGGATCCGGACAGGCCATGGCACCTAACTACACAGGTGAGGTGTCAAGGTTGTCAGCAGGAACTGCTGTGACTACTAATGCTAATGTAGGGAATGTGAATGAAGGGGTATCAGTATTGTTGAAAGGTTTGAGGGATTTGGTGGCGCAGGGGGAAAAACAATGCGGGGGTGGTGCGGGAGTAGCCAGAGTTTTGGGCCAACAGGTGGGGGCCCAGGGGGCTACAGGGGGGTGGTGGCGACTGTTGCGGGAGGATCTATCAAAGTAGCTGAGGTTGCGCTGAGTAGGCCATGTCTCTGCATGATTGGTCCTCTGGGGATACATTTGGCCCAGGACATCAAAGAAAAGATTTGGAAGCATGAGTTTTTGGAGATCTTTTCTCTGCTACCATTAGAGCAGTTTGTGGAGATTAAGGAGGATACAAAAGGGGAGCAAGGAAAAAAAGAGGAAGAAGAGCGGAAGAAGACCTTTGGGAATTGGTCGAGGGCATTTTGCATATTAGCAAGCAAGATGGCAGAGAAGTTCCCAGAGCAGAGATCTGGGGTATTTTGTTATTTTGACGAAATATCTGCGGCGTACCGGACCTATGGTGGGATGGCATGGTGGCGATAAGATGAGCAGTTTCGTCAAAGGATAGCGGTAAGGCAGGATATGAAGTGGGATGACCGCAATATGGAAATTTGGCTGGAGATGATGACACCGCTCCGTGGAGGGCAGTCCTTTCATGGGCTGGGGGGGAGCAGGAGCAGGAGGAGGTGGTTTGACAGCAGCAATGGCCATCAGAAAGGGTTTATGCTTCCAGTTCAACAATGGGCTGTGCAGATTTGGAGTATTGTGTAAGTATAAGTACAAATGTTCGAGATGCGGGGGATCCCATGTGTTTGCAAAATGCTTTAAGAGAGGGAGGTTGCCGGCGAAGCCAGGGTACATGGGTGCACAGGGTTTGGACACCGGTGAGGGTCGAAAGGATGGTCACATGGCTAAGACAGTACGCTAAGGGAAAGAGGAGGAGTAGGGACACGGAGCTGCTGCTGACGGGTTTCAGTTCGGGATTTTGGATTCCGTTTGTCGAAGGCAGGGAATTTAGGGCAAATGGGAACTTAAAACCGGCCAGGGCGTTCCTGGAAGTGGTCCGGAGTAAATTGTGGAAAAGAAGTCGCACTCGGCAGGATGGTGGGCCCATTCAAGGATATGTCCTTGGATAATTTGAGGGTCTCTCCCCTGGGAGTGGTTCCTAAGAAGGTTCCTGGGCAGTTTCAAATGATTCCCCATCTGTCCTACCCAAAAGGGGTTTCGGTTAATAATGGGATAGACCCTGAGGCGGCAGTGGTTCATTATGCATCCTTTGATAGGGTGGTGGATCTGGTGAGGGCAGCAGGGTTGGGGGCCAAGATGGCAAAGGTAGACATGGATGTGGCTTTTAGGCTTTTACTGGTGCACCCTAGGTGTCACCATCTGCTGGGGTGCTTTTTTGATGAGTCTTATTTTGTGGATTTGTGTTTGCTGATGGGTTGTTCCATTTCATGTTCCTATTTTAAAAAGTTCAGTTGTTTTGTGGAATGGGTGGTTCGGCAGATGGTGGGGGTGGATTGGCTGGTGCACTGTTTGTATGATTTTCTGTTTGTGGGCCCGGATGGGTCGACAGATTGTGAACAGCTGATGAAGGCGTTCATGCAGGTGGCGGACCACTTTGGGATTCCAGTGGCGGCAGAAAAGACTGAGGGGTTCAAGTTTTTTGGGCTTTCGAATTGATATGCTCCTGATGGAGTGTAGTTTGCCGGAGGATAAGGTGATGGACTTGTTGGCCCCAATTGAGGGGGCGCTGGGGAAGCAGAAGCTGAAGTTGAAAGAATTTCAGTCACTAATTGGGAAGTTTAACTTTGTGTGTAAAATTTTACCTGTGGGACAGATTTTCATGAGAAAACTGTCTTTGGCGATGGCAGGGGCTAAGGAGACATCGCACAGAATACGTCTGAAGAAAGAGCTTAAGGAGGACTTGGTGGTGTGGAAGCAATTTCTGGAGGAGTTTGATGGGAGGGCCTTGGTGCAGGAAGTGGCGGTAGTGGAGTCGGATCTCCACTTGTTCACGGATGTGGCAGGGGCGATTGGTTTTGGGGCCTATTTACAGGGTAGGTGGTGTGTGGGGCAATGGCCAAAGTTGTGGAAAAAAGAAGGGTTGACAAAAAATGTGGTGTACTTGGAGCTGTTTCCCTTGGTAGTGGCATTGGAAGTATGGCCGCATCTTGTTCCAGATAAGAAGGTGACCTTCCATTCTGATAACGTGGGGGTGATTTCGGTGGTTAACTGCCTGACTGCCTCATCATTTTGCCTGTAGTTCATTTGTTGCGTTTATTTGTGTTGAAATGTTTACAATGCAATGTGATGTTTCGAGCAGTACATGTGCCTGGTAAGAAGAACAATGTTGCTGACGCTCTTTCCTGTTTACAGTGGGATCGCTTTTGGAACCTGGCTCCGAAGGCAGAGGAGTGTGGGGAGTGGTGCCCAGAGTAATTGTGGAGGAGAGCATTCGCAACAGGTTGAACTTAGTGTGGTGAGCGGTAGCTCCGGGGACTTGGAGGTCATACACGCAGGTATGGACTTTGTGGTTTAGATTTTTGCAAGGTCATGATGTGGTGCACTCTTCTGAAGAAAGAGCTAGGGCAGTCCTAGACTGGATGTTGGAATGGCGGAGAACGGGAGTATCAAGATCCATGGTCAGGAGGAAGTTAGCGGCGCTGGCATTCCTATTTCAACTGATGGGGTGGGAGGATGTATCCAAGAGATTTGTGGTTAGATTGGCAGCAAGGAGTTTGTGTAAGGGGAAGGTGGTGACGGACGGCAGAAGACCAGGGGTCTATTCTGTTTTGCTGCGCATAATTGGGAAATTGCGGGGGGGTATGTTCATCGGATTTTGAGTACAAGTTGTTTAGGCTGGCCTTTGTGATGGCCTTTTTTGGGGCCTTTAGAATATCAGAGCTGGTGGGTATGAATAAAAAGGGACAAAGGGGGGATCCAGAGGGCGGATGTGGCATTGAGTGATGGTGTGTTAGATATATGGTTGAGGAAGTCCAAGACAGACCAGATGGGGAGAGGTTGTCAGATATCATTGAGGGCCATGGGGGGGGGCTTATGTTGCCCATTGCAAAGTTTTAAGGACTATGTGGGAGCTACACCCCAGATAATGGGCCCTCTATTGATTCATGGGGATGGGACATCGCTGTCCCGTTTACAATTTCAGGCAGTCTTTAAGAAGTGTGTGAGGTTTGGAGCCAAGAGAATTTGAGACACACTCATTCAGGATAGGGGCGTCTATGGAGGCGCAAGCCTTAGGGGTAGAGGTTGGGGGTATTGGGAAGATTGGGAGGTGGGTATCTAACAGTTATTTGTCTTATATTAGGCCAGCTTTAGTCTAGTATTTGACATGGTGGTTGTTTTCTTTGTCTCATGCAGGTCCGGTTAATTGTTGGTTGATAGGACATTCATACATTTACTGGGCGAGGAAGCCAGCGGCGGTTAAAGAGCAGGGGGGTTCAATTGGGGTGGTCGTCTGAAGAGGTCTGCATTCAATGGCTAGGTTTCAGAGGCAAGAGATGGGACCAGTTGCTGGTAAAGGTGATAGAATATGCGAGGCTTTATCGCCCACCTGATGCTCTGTTTATTCATGTTGGGGGGAATGATTTAGGTTTCATTTCACAGAAGGAGTTGGTGGATGCAATGAAGAGGGATGTTGAGAGGTTGATGGAACTGTTTCCAGGGTTGGTAATATTGTGGTCTGAAATCGAGCCGCGTTTGGCTCGGAGGGCGGAGTGGGACATCAAAAGGCTGGATGCATCTCAAAGGAAAGTTAATAGAATGATGAGTGATTTTGTTAAAAAGTGGGGCAGGCTGTCTTTACGGCATGTAGAATTCGAAGGGGATTCTGGTAAATGTTTTTTCCTTCAAGATGGGGTCCATTTAAATGAGGTGGGGCTGCATCTGTTCAATTTTAACATTAAGGAAGGGGTTACAAAGGCCTTGGGGTTGGTTGGCGGGGCACGGCGGTAATGCCTTTGCCTGTGGCAGAGTGCTTGCCTGGTGGGATAGCAGTTATGGGGGTACCTCCTGGAATGTAAGGCGAGAATATGATAGGAATGTGGTAGATAATAGAGTTATGTGACTGCTATGGGCAAGCTCTATTTTGGTGGGTTTGAGTATTTGATTATTTATCATTTGTTATATGTGTTTAAGTTAATAAAAAGCTGCTGCCTTTGTACCCAAATATTGGTTTTGCATTTTTTTTTCAAATAGTTCCCAGTGGAAGGGTCAATGAAGCCCTGGAGGAGTACTTACTGCGGAGGGGCATGTGACCCCTGCCTAGGGACCAATGGGTGTTCGAGTGAGGAGGGGCCTGGAGACAGGTAGATAAGGAAGGGGGATGGCCCAAAAGACAGCCAAAATCTCTTTGCAAGGCCCGTGGAGGAAGAAGCTCCCTCCCTGTAGGTTGATGTAGACATGCGGCCTTTGTACCCCAATATTGGTGTTGCATTTTATTTCAAATAGTTCCCAGTGGAAGGGTCACAAGACTGCACCAATCAGCACACAGAAGCCTATTAAACTGTAATGAACATGTCCAGCACTTCCTCTTTTCTTTGCTGCTTCCAGACAGCAGGTCATGTATTAATTTTTTTCCCCTCAAATGTTAATGTATTTTGATTATCGCTAATCTGTTTATCTGTGTTTTAGAATATACTATACACCATTATATAGGTTTCTTTCCTAGGTTCTTTAGTCTCTATTCTGTTTATCTTGTTTAAGACTTTTCTGTTCTTTATATTCTTATCCCTTTATTTTTCATATTCTTATCCTATATGTAATTGTTGTTTTATATTGGAACAGGCAATAGGTTTACAGCCTGCTTGCCTGCATGATGTTTGTATATTAGGCCAATTTCCAGGCCTTATTTATTTTCTTGCAAAGCTTTATTTAGTACAGGGTGCAGAGTGTGTGTGGCCAGTAGCCAGGCCTCATTATTTCATTTATCATAGAACTTTTTTCCATCAGGTGCCATGCTTAGAACCCCCTTTTTTGTGCACATTATATTAAATTTACACTAGTCCCCTGACCAGTGTTATAAACCGGTCGGTCGCGTGAGACGCGCCTCAACACGGCCCTGGATGGCTGCGTGGCGGTAGTGTTTTAGACCCTCCTTATTCATACTAGAATCTTGTATTATAGTATGATGTCAGCCTTATGGTCTAAGATTATATATCGTAATTTTAGGGCCGTGTCACTCCTTTTCTAGCAGCCCCTTCTGAGTGACCTATCTATTTATATAATAAATCTCTTTTGAAATCCTTTATTCCTTGCCTTGCAGAGCTTTCATATGAGGGGTTTTTAGACTGTTTTAATCTAAGCCCTTTCACTTGTTAGACCCAGGTTTGATGGCCCTCTGGGTCTGACAGAATTAAAAAGTATTTCTTGTTATAGACTGTAAAATATTATAGACTCAGATGCTGATCTAAGGATCCACTATTAACCTTTTAAAAGCCTGCAGGAATCTGTATGTAGGTGAATATTTGTGTGTGTGTGTGTGTACAGTATATATATATACAGGTCTTTGTGTCTAGATGTACCTATGCACATTTTTATGTAGGCATATGTAGGTATATTTGTGTGTGCGTGTGTGTGTGTATATATACATATTTATGTGTACGTGTGTTCCTATACGTTTTTATGTATGCATGGGTAGGTGAATATATGTGTGTGTGTGTATACACGTCTAGGTGTTTATATGTACATGTTTTTATGTATACATATGTATGTATATATTCATGTGTATTTTGTCTCTTAAAACTTGGTTTGGAGTCTGTAAGTTTCTTTTGGCTTGGTTTCGAGTCTGTGGAGTCCTCATAGAATAATACTATAGGAACTTGTTTTACTTAAATAGTAATATACGTCCAGAAATTAATGCCACTTGTCATTATTTTTTATGCAAATATATTTGGCTTAATTTTGGAAGCTTGTATTGCACAGGCTCTTACTTCTAAATTGCTCTTAAAACATCTCTATCAGAGCGCAGTTTTAAATTCCATACAAATTTTCCATAATATATATACATTCAGCTGCTGCAGTTTTATTGAATATAAGGAGATTATCCTGTATTAGGCTATATATATAATCCTATATTAGGGCTGTATTTTAGTTTTTTAGCCAATATGAGCCTATATTATAAGTTCTTTGGCCTGTTTTCAGGCTATATATTTTAGGCTATATTTATATAGTATTTTAGCTGGTATTATGGCTTTATTAGATATAAGCCGGTATAAAGGTTTTCCTGAATATAGTAGATCTGCTTAATTGAGGCTTCATTGTATAATAAGCTTGTATTAGGATACTTTGAATATAAGTATATTAGGCTATATTATATAATGAACCCTTATTAAAGGGACAGTCTACACCAGATTTTTTATTGTTTAAAATGATAGACAATCCCTTTATTACCCATTCCCCAGGTTTGCATAACCAACATAGTTATATTAATATATGTTTTACCTCTGTGATTACCTTGTATCTGGGCCTCTGCAGACTGCCCCCTTATCTCAGTGCTTTTGACAGACATGCAGTTTAGCCAATTAGTGCAGACTCCAAAATAACTCTATGGGAGTGAGCACAATGTTATCCATATGACACACATGAACTAGTACTGTCTAACTGTGAAAATAAAAAAACTTTCAAAATGCTCTGAGCTAAGAGGTGGTTTTTCAACGGTTTAGAAATCAGTTTGAGCCTACCTAGGTTTAGCTTTTCAAAATACCACCAAGGGAACAAAGCAAATGTAATGATTAAGTCAATTGGAAAGTTGTTCAAAATGTGATGCCCTCTCTGAATTATGAAAGTTTAATTTTGACGAGACTGTCCCATTAAGGTTTATTAAATATGAGTATTTTAACCGGTATTAGGTTATTTTGTTTTTTAGTATTTTGGCCTGTATTAAAGGATTACTGTGGTTTTATTCTTGTCATATTTAACAATTATATAAATTGGGTTATAATGTTCAAAGAAATAATTTACACCTACTTGCAGTTTTAAACGATCCTTCTAATATATATAAAATTTTGTTTTAAAATCTTCTAATGACATAGGCTAAGACAGCCCACAAATATGGGCTGTACAATCGTCTATATATTCAACCAATAATATTCAGCTTTTATGAATCTAATTAAAACGTTTAGCCGGCATCTCGCGCATGCGCAATCTGATCCAAGCTATAAAAAGTTATTTCTATCTTATGCCCACACAATGATAAGTTGCTCATTAATGCTAGGGAGATTCTATATGCAAACAGCACTCACCTTATTAGCGCAGCTCCGTCACCCGCTCTGCAATTTCAATACAGAGAAACACAAAGTGACGTATTCTCTGACGTGTCAGAAGCTTGCGCAGGCCCATCACGGATAATGTCAGCTATATTGGTACCTGGGTTCTCATGCAGGATAGGGCTAGATGATCAGGTACCCCCCGGAGAGGGTTTGGAAATTAGGATTACTTTGTGAATCAATTGCAGGCAAACAGTAACGCCTAGATTTAGAGTTTTGCGTTAGAAGGGGTGCATTAGCTACGCGTGTTTTTTTTCCCCCGCACCTTTTAAACAACGCTGGTATTTAGAGTTCTCTGAAGGGCTGCGTTAGGCTCCAAAAAGGCAGCGTATAGGCATATTAACCGCCACTGCAACTCTCAATACCAGCGTTTCTTACGGACGCAGCCAGCTTCAAAAACGTGCTCGTGCACGATTCCCCCATAGGAAACAATGGGGCAGTTTGAGCTGAAAAAAAAACCTAACACCTGCAAAAAAGCAGCGTTCAGCTACTAACGCAGCCCCATTGTTTCCTATTGGGAAACACTTCCTAAGTCTGCACCTAACACCCTAACATGAACCCCGAGTCTAAACACCCCTAACCTTACACTTATTAACCCCTAATCTGCCGTCCCCTCTATCGCTGACACCTGCATATTAATATTAACCCCTAATCTGCCGCTCCGTACACCACCGCAATCTACATTATAGCTATGTACCCCTAATCTGCTGCCCCTATCATCGCCGACCCCTATATTATATTTATTAACCCCTAATCTGCCCCCGCAATGTCGCCGCTACCTACCTACAATTATTAACCCCTAATCTTCCGACCGAACCTCGCCGCCACTATAATAAATGTATTAACCCCTAAACAGCCTCACTCCCGCCTCAAAAACCCTATAATAAATAGTATTAACCCCTAATCTGCCCTCCCTAACATCGCTGACACCTAACTTCAAGTATTAACCCCTAATCTGCCGACTGGACCTCACCGCTACTATAATAAATGTATTAACCCCTAAAGCTAAGTCTAACCCTAACCCTAACACCCCCCTAAGTTAAATATAATTTAAATCTAATGAAATAAAATAAATCTTATTAAATAAATTATTCCTATTTAAAGCTAAATACTTACCTGTAAAATAAACCCTAATATATCTACAATATAAATAATAATTACATTGTAGCTATTTTAGGATTAATATTTATTTTACAGGCAACTTTGTATTTATTTTAACCAGGTACAATAGCTATTAAATAGTTAATAACTATTTAATAGCTACCTAGTTAAAATAATTACAAAATTACCAGTAAAATAAATCCTAACCTAAGTTACAATTAAGCCTAACACTACACTATCAATAAATTAATTAAATAAACTACCTACAATTATCTACAATTAAATCAACTAAATTACAAAAAAAACAAACACTAAATTAAAAAACAAACAAACACTAAATTACAAAAACAAACAAACACTAAATTACAAAAAAAAAAGATTACAAGAATTTAAAACTAATTACACCTACTCTAAGCCCCCTAAAAAAATAACAAAGCCCCCCAAAATAAAAAAATTCCCTACCCTATTCTAAAATAAAAAAGTTTACAGCTTAAGCTTTTACCTTACCAGCCCTTTAAAGGGCCTTTTGAGGGGCATGCCCCAAAGAAAACAGCTCTTTTGCCTGTAAAAAAAACATACAATACCCCCCCCAACATTACAACCCACCACCCACATACCCCTAATCTAACCCAAACCTCCTTTAAAAACCTAACGCTCCTCGTCGGATGGATGAAGATAGAAGATGCTGCTTGGATGAAGATGTTTGCCGGTCTGGATCTCCTCTTCTTGCCGGATAGGATGAAGACTTCGGACCCTCTTGTTGACCTCTTCTTGCCGGATAGGATGAAGACTTCGGAGCCTCTTCTGGACGGATCGGTGATACCCGGCGTGGTGAAGATAAGGTAGGGAGATCTTCAGGGGCTTAGTGTTAGGTTTTTTAAAGGGGGTTTGGGTAAAAGAGCTGTAAACTTTTTATTTTAGAATAGGGTAGGGCATTTTTTATTTTGGGGGGCTTTAGTTTAAAATTCTTGTAATCTTTTTTTATTTTTTGTAATTTAGTGTTTTTTTTTTTTTTGTAATTTAGTTTTTTTTTGTAATTTAGTTTAGTTGATTTAATTATAGATAATTGTAAATAGTTTAGTTAATTAATTTATTGATCGTGTAGTGTTAGGTTTAATTGTAACTTAGGTTAGGATTTATTTTACTGGTAATTTTGTAATTATTTTAACTAGGTAGCTATTAAATAGTTATTAACTATTTAATAGCTATTGTACCTGGTTAAAATAAATATAAAGTTGCCTGTAAAATAAATATTAATCCTAAAATAGCTACAATGTAATTATTATTTATATTGTAGCTATATTAGGGTTTATTTTAAGGTAAGTATTTAGCTTTAAATAGGAACAATTTATTTAATAAGATTTATTTTATTTTGTTAGATTTAAATTATATTTAACTTAGGGGGGTGTTAGGGTTAGGGTTAGGTTTAGACTTAGCTTTAGGGGTTAATACATTTATTATAGTAGCGGTGAGGTCCGGTCGGCAGATTAGGGGTTAATACTTGAAGTTAGGTGTCAGCGATGTTAGGGAGGGCAGATTAGGGGTTAATACTATTTATTATAGGGTTTTTGAGGCGGGAGTGAGGCGGTTTAGGGGTTAATACATTTATTATAGTGGCGGCGAGGTCCGGTCGGCAGATTAGGGGTTAAAAAGCGATGACGATGGGGGGGGCAGATTAGGGTTTAATAAATATTATGTAGATGTTGGCGATGTTAGGGGCAGCAGATTAGGGGTACATAGGGATAATGTAGGTAGCGGCGGTGTGCGGCGGCAGATTAGGGGTTAAAAAATGTAATTATAGTGGCGGCGATGTGGGGGGACCTCGGTTTAGGGGTACATAGGTAGCTTATGGGTGTTAGTGTACTTTAGAGCACAGTAGTTACGAGCTTTATGAACCAGTGTTATCCCAGAAAGCTCTTAACTCCTGACTTTTTTCTGCGGCTGGAGTTTTGTTGTTAGCGTTCTAACGCTCCCTTCAGCCAAGACTCTAAATACCGGCGTTAGGAAGATCCCATTGAAAAGATAGGATACGCAATTGCCGTAAGGGGATCTGCGGTATGGAAAAGACGCGGCTGGAAAGTGAGCGTTAGACCCTTTCCTGACTGACTCTAAATACCAGCGGGCCGCCAAAACCAGCGGTAGGACCCCCTAACTCTGGTTTGGACGGCTAACGCAGAACTCTAAATCTAGGCGTATGTTATTACAAAGTATGTGACATTAATAAGTGTCTTATTTTTAAACTTTTTATCTATTTTTCGAACTTTGTTTTTTGAGTTCAGTGTCCCTTTAAGCTATATGATATAATAGTCTGTATTAGGTTTTTCAAATTATATATATACCATTCTTAGGCTTTTCTATATAACTATATTTTAAGCCTGTTTTAGGCTATTTTAAATATAGCTGTATTAAGCCTGTATTAATTTGCACAGCAGTATCTGTTGGCGCTCGCCAAATATCCGATAATAATAATTAAAAAAAAGGATCTTAATTCATCTATTAAGCCTATTAAGGCTATATTCTGTAACTATTTTAAGCCTGTATTAAGGCTCTATTAAATATAACTTTATTTAGCCTGCGTTTAGGCTATTCGAAATTCAAATTTTAGCCTGTTAAACTCTTCTTTCTTCAGAAGAGGAGTTTTTGCTTACATTTTTTGACCTTTGCTGTCACCCCATAAGTAAATCCTTTCCCCCTCTTTTGAAGTGGATCAAAAACCCTCTTAACACACTCCAGAACTGTCTCCCATGCTTCAGTCTCTTTCAGCCCAGTATCGGTGTCACTTTCATCCTTAAGCGGCTTTGGAAGGCCTCACGCCCCTCTCCTGGGCATCTCACTTAGGAGTATTGTTTAATATGTTCTGTACTAACCAGCTTCTTTCTTAGTACTCCTCTAATCCTTTTACTTATGATTTCCCTTGGAGGGATAGTCTAGTCGAAGGTGAATATTATATTGGTCTTGGCTATGCTATCTCTTTAATGTATTTTGTCTATCTCCTCCGGCCAATGCTGTGCTGAGAGTCCATGCGGATGCGTGACTAACCAGTGACTCGCTCCGGTTGGTCATGCGACCCGCTGCTCAGCGCGACACTGGTTTCTCATTGTGATTTTATTTCCTTTACTTTCCTAGTTTTATTCTTCCTTTGAAAATGTATTTTCCTTGTGTATTTCTCTTTTCTATCCTCTTCCTTCTTATAAGTAGTTTTTTGCCTTTAGAAGTTTGTATCAGCCATGGCCGACGTATTAAATCATCCTTAAGACCTTTTCAGAGGTATACCTTAATTCCTATGAGACTTGCTCTAAACTCTGTAGCTCAATATCAGAGTCTCTTTTATCCTCCCAATTGGTTTGGAAAGACCCTATATCTCCCAGTCTCACATAGAGGCATAACTCCAGCTCGAAGGAAGGCTGTTAGCCCCTTCTCTGGGCTTTCACATAGGGGTGATATAACCTCCTCCCCAGAGGTAAAATGAGGTTTAAAGAACCCTCCTTCCCCAGTGTTTTCAAGAGGGACATCAGAGCTTCGACTCTGACAAATTTTAGAAATTGTTAATTTTTTTTATTTTAAATAAGTGCTTTAAAAATGCAAAATATGAAGCCTCCTGTCTTGCCATAAAATTCAGATTATTATAGCCTATGGTGAATAAATAATCTTGATTTTTTAAAAGACAGGAGGCAAATATTCCCCCCCCCCCTTCTTTTCCCTCCCATTATATATTAATAAGATTTTGTTTTCTGGAAATTTCAGCTAAATTATGTTATTGTTATTCATTTTCGATTTCTGGGATTGTTGTTACTTTGCGTTTTTTCTCTTTTCAGTGACTCCTTGGATTTTATGTTCTCCCTTATCTACGACCAGGTCATCTGTTGTTTCTCCTTTCCTGGGTATCGCTGTTCCATTTTGGTCTAGGATGGATATTATTATGATCAAAGAAAAGAGGAAGTGCTGGACTTGTTCATTACAGTTTATTAGGCTGCTGTGTGCTGATTGGTGCAGTATTGTTACTATGTTATTATTTTTTTCTCTGTATTTTTTCTTTGCTGCTGTTTGGATTCAGCAAAGATTTGATGCAAAATATTCGCCTCCTGTCTTTAATAAAATCAAGATTCTTTATTCACCATAGGCTATAATAATCTGAATTGCTCTTCACCACCTCAGAGGTGGAGAAGAGTGTAAGAAGAAGTGGTATAATGACCGCTGCTTCTTACATTGCTTGAAGCAGGCTGACATACGTGAACCTGCAAAGGCTCCAGACCAGCTGCTTCGTACATTGAGCCATTTGTACCATTTTTTTATCATAATTCTCCTAATCTTCAAACAGTTGTCCTTCCATCGCAGTACTGCTTTTTCTATTAGTAGTGACAAGGCTGGCGGCACAGCCAATTAGACACTGTATCACACATCCTATTGAATATACTTGAAGCTCGCTACTGTGCCTCAGCTGGACACACAAGTGCCTAGCTGCGTATGATTTACTTAAAAATAAGGAGCATTACAATGTATTAAAATGGTAAATTTAGGTGGGGCAGAACCGAATATGGCCGCATTTGTGTAAAGCTCCGTCACAATCCACCCTGATGGGCCAGTCTACTTAGGGAATTTGCATAAAATCCAACTTAAAAGGGTACAACAACATGCCCTAAACTCCTAAGGAGGCAGTGGGGAAACCGTGAATGATCTAAGGAGCGGTGAAAGCCACTTGAAAGCCGGAATAACGGATCACAGCCTAACCAACATCACACCAAGCCGTAAACTGCACATTTTCTAAAGCGCATGCACTGACCAGGCATACAGCTCACATTGGGCTTGCTGTTTCAGAGTGATGGCTGACCATAATCACAACCAGCTCACTGGCCTGCGGAACGAAAAGGAGCCATATGCCAGTCCAACTAGATGGCAAAGAGGTAAGGCCTAATAAGTCCCTACACTTTCCCCAGGCAAGCTGCGACTGATATAGTGGATGCAGCTGATAACTTATATTGCGTCATCTCCCACTACACCAAGCGCACAATACATGCTTCATTGTGCTTTATAAAACAAGATGGCCCCACAGTAAGCCAATCAAGCCAGCATAAAGTAAGGCATAATCACCTTTTTCTGATATAAATTGGGGGCAACAACTAAAGAGTTTACAAGCATAGTGCATTTAGAAGCACCCACTATTAAGCTAAATTTATACGGATCCACCATCATAACTGACCATTATCTTAATACCTCAAGATGGCTGCAAAGAAACAAGCTAGGTCAGAAAAATCCACAAAGCCCACAACTCCAGGTGGAGGGAACTTGAATGTATTCTTTAAGCCCTTTGACAGCATGAACACTGCAGATACAGACACTCCACTGTTAGAGTCTGCTGACAACAGAGAGAGCATCACTCAAACAACATCAGGAGACCCTATTCCAATCACCAAAGGTGACCTTAACTCTCTTCCCACCAAAGATGACTTTTATGACACAAATTAGCAAAGCAATCAAAAATGGTTTGGTAGAAGTAAAAGAGACATCAATGCCTTAGGCCACAGAGTACTTCAACTAGAAGAGAAAACCTCCAAAACCTCAGACTACATGACCCAGGCCCTGCAACAGCAGAATACCACAATACTCCAACTACAATCCCAGGTAGAAGATCTAGATAATAGAGGACACCAGAGGGTCAGGGGGTTCCTGAGAAGATCCACCCCGCTCAAATACCCTCTTACCTATGGAATTTGCTCAAATACCTACTAGAACTTAGTAAAGATGAAATCATTGTGTTAGACAGAGCACATAGAGCACTGAGAGCTAAGCCGCCATCCTCAGCTCCCCCAGAGACATCATTCTCTGCAGCCACAAATTTACAGACAAAGAGAAGATCCTGCAAACAGCCAGGAAAACATCTCCCATCACCTTCAGAGAAGATTCTATACAGATCTACACAGACCTCTGTCCCATAAAATTGGCAAAATGCAAAGATGCGTGTTATCTTACTCTCCACCTCAAAAACCTAGGAATCCTCTACAGGTTGAGTTCCTTGTTTTATTATTGGAATTTGTTCTGTATTATAATTATTTTTTATTTCAGGATGTATATTATTTACAGATACAAGGTACTGCTATGGGTTCCAACATCGCCCCCAATTATGCTAACTTACTAATGAACATGTTTGAAGAAAAGTTTGTCTTTTCTAATTTGGACTTCATTCGATGTGGCGCCTGTTGGTGGCGCTACATCGATGATATCTTTGGTAATTGGCTTGGCGACATTGGAACCCTTGTTTCTTTTGTTAATGATCTAAACAGATCCACTACTCATTTAAAATTTACTCTCACTTATAGTGAAGAGGAGTTGGTGTTTTTAGATACCAAAATTATCAAGTTTGGTGATTCCATTAAGGTATATTTGTTTAAGAAGCCTACAGATCGAAATAGCCTATTGCACTTTGACAGTGCCCATCTATTATCCCTTTTGAAAGCTTTACCAAGAAGTCAGCTATTGAGAGTTCGACGTATTGTCACTGATGAAGATCTTTTTGATCTCAGATTGAGAGAAATTTGGGATTGCTTCATTGAGAGAGACTATCCAGAGACTCTAATTGAAAAAGAAATGGATGTTATATCACACCTTCCTAGAGAGAGCCTTTTTGGCTCCAAAAGGGACAAAAAGTCCAAGAGTCAGCGGAAGGTCTTTGTCTCTGAGTTTAACTCTCAAAGCCACTTAATACAAAATATCATTAAAAAACATTGGGGTATTTTAAAACAATGTAATCCTAACATATTAGAATTTGCTGATATACCTACGCCAGCCTTTAAAAGAGGGGTTAATATCCATCAAAGGATAATAAGATCAGATATTGGGCCTACAAATGTGCTTGATAAGCAAAGATATTTAACTGTTAAAACAATTGTTGTTTTCCCTGTCTTGGCTGTTCCTGTTGTGGAAATATGACCAAAGGGTCATCCTTTTCTCATCCAAAATCTGGTAAAAGGTATAAAATTAATGGGTTCCATACTTGCAATACTCAATATGTGGTATATCTTGTTAAATGCCCTTGTGGGCATGGCTATGTGGGCGAGACCACTCACTCCATCAGGGACAGAATTATTGAACACAAGAGCTCTGTTAGAAACAACAATGTACTTGCTCCTGTCTCATGTCATTTCTCAGAAATGGGACATGCTGTTAATCAGCTACGTTTCCAGATCATTGAATTTGTCCCTAGACCAAGGAGGGGTGGTGACAGAAATTTATTATTGAAACAAAGGGAATGTTTTTGGATCTATGAATTAGGCACTATAGAGCCTGATGGTATGAATAGGGATTGGGATCTCTCTGTATTTTTATAAGAACATAAATGTATATTCCTGTTGATATATTTATATTAATTGGTATATTTTTGGATATTTTGTTTTTTTCCCCTGTTCTTGCTGGTAATATTTCATATTGTAGATGTTTAAACTTTTTGGATATGTGAACTTATTAGAGTATAGCTTTATTATTTTATATTTTTTTCATTTATATTTATAAAAAATATCTACATATGCTTCTGCTTTATGTTAAGTTCATCTAACACTGTTTTAAGGATTACTTAGTGTTGAGTATATGAAATGGTTAACTTTGTTAATACTCATTACTGCCCTCTTGTGGCGGTAGGGTATATAAATTCACTTTGTATCAGTGTTCTGAATTGCATGATTAAGGGTGGTTTACTCTCAAAATGTTGCTACTTTGTTACGTTTGTGCTCAATAAATAATTGAATTCCACAGTGGGCGTGCAGTGGTCTGTTGTGCTGGACTGTTCCTGTATATCAGGGGTTTCCTATTCACCATCAAAGTCACAAAGATGATAAAAAAAATTCCTACAAAGATCCTGAAGACCTGGAGCTATTCTGCAAACAAATTTAACATCGCCCAGCCATCTCTACCTTCACTCTTGGAAAGCACCAAAGATAACCACTCGCAGTGGAAACCACCACCCAGACCTCAGCAACCCGAATGGACCAGAATGCTAAAAAAAAAAGAAGAAACACACTGGCCGCTGCCCCAAATACTGCGGGTACAGATGTGGACCCCACCTCAGACACTGGTGCTTTTTGCACAAACAGGGTACCATGAGATGGACCGGTATCTAACCATACTAGATTCCAGCTTCCCGAATAAACCTTAGCAATGACACTTTTTCTTTTCCCCATTGCCCCCCCTCCCTAATATAAAACATCCCATCAGGAGTGGTTTGGCAATTGAACTGCCTGATCCCCCCTTTTTCCACCATCCCCCATTTACCCATGGGTAATTGCCATATTGCATATTGTTTGAACAACTGTATATTGAATTATTATTTTGTTTCATTTAATATTAATTTTGTTTTTGTGCTCGCCCGCCCTAGTACATTCATGAAGAGTTTAATACTCCACCATGTTCTTTACTGTCTTCCTTCTTCTATCCTGATCTCTCAAAAAGGGCTTCCAGTACAGCAACCCCAACATCTGAAATGGGTAAGACCTTTGTCACACAAGCTATACACCTTCTCCCTTTTTCACACATGGCTAGTCCGACAATCACAATAGTGTCCCAAAATACTAAGGGGCTCAACTCACCCACAAAACGCTCCATAGCACGTTGTTGTCTAGCTTAATATGAGGATTATATTGTATTTTTACAGGAAACCCACTTTTTAGCGGAAGCAAAACTAAGGCTCACTTCCAGAGACTTTACAAGGTCAAGAAAAATGGAGTAGGCATCCTACTACACAAACATATCCACTTCCAAATGCAAATTAAAGTGACAGACACTGAGGGAAGAATCTTGATACTAATGGGACTCTTATTTCACAGACTGGTAACTGTAGTTAACGTATATGCCCCCAACAGTGACAGACACAAATTCTTTCAACGTCTTCTAAAGCAAGTTTCAGAACAAAAAACAGGGATGCTGATCTTAGGGGGAGACCTGGATGTCAACCATAGACCCGACTCTAGACGCCTCCTCAGGCAACCCATTAGCACAAACTAGACCACCCAATACTGCACTCAACTGTTTAGAAAAACTAGGTTTGATTGATGCCTGGTGAGTTCAAAACCCAACACAACATAATTACACCTTTTTCTCCCACCCCTGTTTGGTGTATACCCACCTCGATTACATCATGATCAACAGAAATCACTTTTCAATTTTCAAAGACTCAGACATTTAACCAACCGCTTGGTCAGACCACTCGCTGACATATATACAACTACAATGGCCAGATAACCCAGTACCTCCATTCATCTAGAGAATGGATGACACCCTGCTTCACTACTCGCCCACTATTGAGGCGATCACTAAATTATTAATTAAATACTTCCACATTAACACCACTCTAGACACTCTCCCTGGTACTGTCTGGTAAGCTCACAAAGCAGTGATTAGGGGTGAATGTATCAAGCACACAGCTTACAGAAAGAAAACATATAATCATACCATAGAGTTTTTAACAACACAGATGGGACAACTGGAGCTTTGACATAAAATTTCACCAACATATCAAACCACATTCAAACAACTAACCGACATTAGGCAAGAATTCAACATGATATTGGCCAAAGAAGCCCAAAGGAAGGCTCTCTGCATTAAGAAAACCTATTTTTATGAAGGCAATAGAGCAGGCCATATGTTGGTTAAACTATTGAGAGCCCAAATCCTCAAATCCCAAATACAAAAACAAATAACAGCAGACAAGCAGACCATACATGACATTAAAGGTATAGCAAATCACTTCAGCACATATTACTCCAAAATTTACAACCTAGATTTGAACGAGTTCCCTGAACACCTACCATACTACATTACTCCAATTACACCCCTTAAAGAGAAACAACCTAGAAACCCCAATAATCCTACCAGAAGTACTTTCTGCAAAACAAGATCTGCCTACTGGGAAGAGCCCCAGCCCAGATAGCTTTTCGAATGCGTATTAAAAATCATTTAAAAACATACTAGCCCCACACCTGCTAAAACTATTTCACACACTAGATGAGAATCACACCCTTCCCTGAGAAATGTTAACAGCACACATATCCGTTATCCCCAAACCGATCAAACCTCCCACAGATACCAGCAGTTATCGACCCATATCCCTCCTGAACATGGATATTAAGATCCTGGGCAAGATTTTAGCTAAAAGAATCAACAGTGTAGTACAGAATCTTATACATACAGACTAAGTAGGTTTTGTCGCAGGCAGGGAAGTGAGAGACAACACCATTAGAGCCCTGACATTAATATCATACGCGAAACACAATAACATACTGTCAACCCTTCATGTAACCAATGCGCAGAAGGAGTTTGATCGAATACATTGAACGTTTTTACAAAAAGCACTAAAATCCCTGGGATTTGGCCCCAAAATGATTACACATATGTTTAGCTTATACAAACACCCGACAGCCAAGGTCAAAGCCACTAGAATGCTCTCTAATTCATTCGACATTCAGAACGGTACAAGGCAGGGATGTCCCTTATCCCCAATACTTTTATCCTTTCAATGGAGGTCCTTGCAGCACATGTCAACATCATAAGATAAAGGGCATCAAAATAGGTCCACATGACTTCAAAATTGCAATTTATGCAGATAATGTGTTATTTACGGTTATTGGCACTTTAATTTTTTTTTTTAAATTTCACAGTTAATACACAAAAATCAGAAACATCTTAAACATCTTCCTACCACAAAATACATTCCAGTTAATTTCATCCATATGTCCCCTAAACCTACAAAATAAATCAATCAAATACCTGGGTATTCATCTTTCGCCCACAAGCTCACATCTATTTGATGATAACTATCTCAAACTTTTATGTGTGATACAACAAGACCTGTGCATTTGGGCATTTGGGCAGCAAATTCAATTTCTTGGTGGGGGTGTGCACAATGTATATAAATGACCACCTTGCCTAGGATCTAATACCTGTTCCAAGAACTTCCCATCCCCCTTCCCAAATGGTTCATTACACAGCTGCAAAAACACATCAATTTATTTATTTGGGGAAAGAGTAAACCTATGATTTGTAGAGACAACATGTACAGATCATCCATGAATGGTGGTCTGGGTCTCCCCTGCATAGCAGGCTATAATACTATCACACTGACCCTTCAAAGAGTTCTGGACTGGCATAGATCCCGAGAAACTAAAGCTTGGGTATCCTTGGACCCCCACATACTTAAAGTTCCTGCTGTTGGAGCGTTATGTTGGGTGCGGAAAATTCTCAGACCCCCTCAATGCACAGAGCTAGAAGTACATAAAAATATCTTTGATTCCTGGGACACCATCATAACTCAGAAAAAAACACATTTCTGGCACCAGATCCCATCTCTTCCCAATCCCCACAAATGCAAAATTGATCGGGGGCTTGGACAGCGGACAGCAAAAATTGACTGAATGGGGCTACACCACACCCTTCACTGATTTTCCACAAAATGGCGGACTGATGGATAAAGAGAACTTCACTGAAGTTGGTGGAGGCAGATATACCAGTTGAAATATTCCCAGCTTGCAAATTTTATTCATATATCACTATATAAATCAGATCTTCTTAGAGATCTGACCCCTTTTGAGAGGTTATGCTCTAAAACAGAAAAAGAAAAAGCTCTTTGTCGATATCCAGAAAACTTCTTTAAGCAGATCACACATTACACCTCCCCACATACATACCCAGATGGCACGACAATCTAGGGACAACCCTTACTGAAGACAAGTGGGAAAAGGTTTTCTTACTCACCAAAAATCATCTACATCCCCACAAGTACTAAAACTAATCTTTAAGGTTCTGATGCGCTGGTACCTCACCCCTTTACCCAGAAGCTAGCAAAATGCTGGAGTAGTTGTGACAAAAGAGAAAGTTACCTTCACATGTGGTAGAACTGTATCAAAATAAGACTGCTCTGGCTCGCTGTAGAAAAGCACTTTCAATCTATATTAACGAATGAATTCTCCCTGTCACCTAAAATTGTTCTACTCAATGATCTACCAAAATGTCTGTGCAAGATAAGACTTAATTTGCTACAAATAGGACTAACTGGTGCCAAATCTTTAATAGCATTAAATTGGAAGACACAATACACCCAGACAAACAAAATGTGGGTAGACAAAGTTACAGACCTGCTTACATTAGAGGAATATGGCTACCGCAAAAGAAAGATACAAACCTTCCTCTTAGACACTAAGTTCCACTGGGAAGAATCGTTAGCACACCTTAACACACCATCTGCATCCAGAGATGCAACAGTGACAGATAGCTAAAACCCAAACTGCTGTCGACTTCAAACACCTCACATTGCATTAGTCCTGAGAAGCCCTTCTTAACTCAATTCAACTCTCCTTTTCTCAACTCGCTCAAGACTTGCCCTTTCCTCTATTGCTCATACTATTCTGCCTCTTAAATTCCTTATTTCATACTCACCCAAAAACCTTGATCCGTTTAAGGATTATCCACTTCCAACCTGGAAAGACTGAGAGAAAGACACCCCCGAGAGGGGGCATATAAAAGAAGGGCTTGGAGCACAGTGAACATGAGGAGACTTTTTCAAATAAGAGATGAAAGTGTAACATATATAAAATGGTGAGCAAGCATTACCCAAATCCTGGATTTTCACTTTTAGAAGTTTATAAGTTCCAATTCATCACCTGTTTTATCAACTGATCAGGCACCACCATTGACAATAGAAATGATCTTCTATATAACAAATGTATAAACCTGCCTGTAACATTACCTAATTGTCAAAAAGTGATGGTTTAATTAAAAAAATAAAAATAAAAAAACATACAAACTTAACTGTGAAATAAAAGTAAAACCTCAGCTTGCTACAATATAACTATTGTAGTTATATTGTAGTTAGCTTATGTTTGTTTTATTTCACAGGTAAGTTTGTATTTAGTTTTAAATATTAGTTAATAATTGTAACTTTAATTTAGCTCTATTTTAATTATGCTAAAGTTAGGGGGTGTTAGGTTTATGGTTACGGTTAGGGATTAATATAGTTTTATTTAGGTTCTTGCGATGTGAGGGCCGGCGGTTTAGGGGTTAATAGGTTTAGTTCATTTTGGGGATGTTTGGGAATAGTGGTTTAGGGGTTAATAGGTTTGGTTAGATTCGGCAATGTTTGGGAATGGCGGTTTAGGAGTTAATAGGTTTAGTTAGTGTCGGCTATGTCGGGGAGCTGCGGTTTAGGGTTTAACAGGTTTAGTTAGTGTTAGAGATGTGGGGGGTGCTGTTTAGGTTTAGGTAATGTCGGCGATGTCGAGGAACTGCGGTTTAGGGATTAATAGGTTTAGTTTGTGTCATCCATGTTTTGGAATGGCGGTTTAGGGGTTAATAGGTTTAGTAAGTGTCAGTGATGTTGGGGAACGACGGTTTAGGGGTTAATAGCTTTATTTAGTGATTTAGTTAGTGTCGGCAATGTCAGGGAAGTGCGGTTTAGGGGTTAATAGATTTAGTTAGTGTTGGCGATGTGGGGGGTGCGGATTAGGGGTTAATAGGTTTAGTTAGTGTCGGTGATGTCGGCGGTTTAGGAGTTAATAGATTTATTTAATTATTTAGAGTTAGTGTCGGCAATGTGCGCTTTACATTAGAAATGGATGAAGACCGCCCCGCCTGATGAAGACCTTTCGCCGCCTGGATGTCCGGACTTCAGGAGCTGTAAGTGGATCTTCAGGGGTTAGTGTTAGGATTTTTTAAACTTTTTTTGGGTGGGCTTTTTTTTAGTTTAGGGTTTGGGCTTTTCTTAAAAGAGTTAAATGTCCTTTTCAGGACAAGCAAAAGAGCTGAATGCCCTTTTAAGGGCAATGCCAATATAAATACCCTTTTCAGGGCAATGGGTAGCTTAGGTTTTTGTTAGACTTAGGTTTATTATTTTGGGGGGTTGGTTGGGTGGTGAGTTTTACTGTTGGGTGGTCTTTCTGGGGTTTTTTAAAGGTAAAAGAGCTGATTTCTTTGGGGGAATGCCCCACAAAGCCCTTTAATGGGCTATTGGTAGTTTATTGTAGGCTAGGTTTTTTTATATTATAGGGCTATTAGATTAGGTGTAATTATTTTTTATTTTTGAAAATTTCATTTTTTATTTTTCGTAATTTAGTGTTTGTTATTTTTTGTAATTAGATACTTTGTAATTTTTAGAGTAGTGTTAGGATTTTTTAATGTGTATTTTAGTTTTCTTTAATTGGCAAGTAGTTTAATTTTAGTTTAATAGTTATATTAGTTTAATTGTTAGTTTAAACTTAGTTTTTTTTAATTTGACAGGTAAGTTTTAATTTAATTTAAGATAGGGAAATTGTAATTTTAATATAAAGTTTAGGGGTTACTAGTTTAAAATAGTTTATTGCAATGTGGGGGCTTTCGGTTTAGGGGTTAATAGTTTAATTTAGTATATTTCATTGTGGAGGGGTTGCAGTTTAGGGGTTAATAGGTTTATTATAGTAGCGGCAGTGTCAAGGAGTGGAGCAATAGGGGTTAATGAATTTTTATATTTCATTGTGGAGGGGTTGCGGTTTAGGGGTTAATAGGTTTATTATAGTGGCGGCAGTGTCAGGGAGTGGAGCAATAGGCTAGCAGAATGCTTGGATGTATTGGTAGAGGTATTTGCAGCAGAAATAGTAAGGTTCTTATGCCACTTTATAGATCATTAGTTAGGCCTCATCTTGAGTATTGTGTGCAGTTCTGGAGACCATATCTTCAGAAGGATATTAACAAACTTGAATCTGTGCAAGGAGGGCTACCAAAATGGTACATGGTCTAAAAAATAAAACTTACCAGGATAGGCTCAATGACCTAAATATGTATAGCTTAGAGGAGAGAAGGGAAAGAGGTGATATGATAGCAACTTTCAAGTACATTAAAGGGTTTAGTAAAACTGAGGCTGTGGGTATTTTACATAAAATGGAAAATTCAAGAACAAGGGGTCATGAGCTCAAGCTAAAGGGTAGTAGATTCAGGAGTAATTTGAGGAAGCACTTCTTTACAGAAAGAGTGATTGATTTATGGAATAAACTTCCTCAAGAGGTAGTAGCAACAAACACTGTGGGGGACTTTAAAATGCATGGGACAAGCATAGGGCTATCCTACGAACTAGATAAGTTTATACTGTTAGGTAAGGTCGGGCAGACTTGCTGGGCCTATGGCTCTTATCTGCCGTCAATATCTATGTTTCTATGTTAATAGGGGTTAATGAATTTTTATAGTGACGGCGATGTCTGGAGCGGCAGATTAGGGGTTAATAACTTTATGTAGGTGTCGGTGATGTAGGGGGCAGCAGATTAGAGGTGTTTAAATGTGGGGTTTATGTTAGGGTGTTAGGTTTAAACGTAACTTTTTTCCCCCCATAGACGTCAATGGGGCTGCATTACAGAGCTTTTCATTCCGCGATCGCAGGTGTTAGTTTTTTTTTTCTAACACGCTCTCCCCATTGATGTCCATAGGGAAAGCGTGCATGAGCACGTCAAAGCAACGCTTGGGTTTTGTGTGGTATGGAGCTCAATGCAACCATATCGCACGCACAAGCCGACTGTTTCAAGACTTGTAATGGCAGCGCTATGGAGGGTGAAATAACGCAACTTTTGTTGCGTTCGTTAAATACCCTCTATCGCGCATAACTTGTAATCTCCCTGAGATTGTGGAACTCATTACCTAAGGAGGAAATAAATTCCAATACCTTACATACATTAAAAAAAAAGTTTAGATACAGTTCTGGCAAGAAACAGAATTCAGTAATATAATTGCTTGTGTTAGATTGGTCACCCTAATTGAATTTACAGGGACTTCCTCATAAAAAAATATTATTGTGTAATTCAGTTATATACATTGATTGAAAGCTTTATTTGTTCTTTAAAATTAATTTCCATTAAGGTATTTTGAGTAATTTCACGTCAAAGTGCTGTCTTTGGGGTACTAATTTTATAAGGTCTATTTGGCTAGATTTGTCAAATTCAAACTATGGGCGGTACATATTACCTTAGTACAAGTAATAAAAGGGCATCTGATGCTAAAACCTTTCCATCCACCTTACATTATTATTGACTTTTTCCTATAATGTTATATCCACTCTGGGCTGTGATAACAATCAGGTTTAGAATACATAAACATGTTACGTTTTCAACTAGTAATTTTATTTATTTGAGAGGACTGAATTTTATGTATAATATGGAAGAAGATATTTTTACAATTTATTTTGATTTTATATTAAGGAGTGCAGGATCATGTGGTTTTCAGAGGGGGGGGCAGGGCAGGGTATCTGATCTATAATGTAGGTATGTGACAGTGGGTCTGCAGGGTCTTATCTGACTCTTTTGCGTGCATATGACTAACAGGAAATACAGGGTCAGGAGTCTAAGCACTAGTCTTATGTGGTTTGTGGATTTCAGTGGGGCTATAGGGACAGGGGGTCATTTTGTGGTGATATTAAGCTCAGAAAGGCTCCTGAGTAAGGGAATGTCATGCTTTTTGTGGCTATATAATAATAATTGGATACTTGTATAGTGCACAACCTCAAACTTAATCGACTTGCGCCACTGAAAACTGGTATTATTATTACTGAAAGGCTGAGTGGACCTTGCTGGGGTCAAACCTGCAACCCTTGAGTTGCCACAGATCTCTGTAACAGTGCATTAGCACGATGAGCCATCTGTCCGGCTCATATGGTTGACAAAAAAATTGCATGGTAATGTGAGTGTGATATGAGGTTTATTACAAAGTGCAGGAATCAACAAGGTTCAATTAGAGAATATCACCACTGAAAAGTATAAAAATAGAAAATGAGATTAATAATTTGAGCTGTTTGGCAGTTATAGGGTAACCTAAGTAAATGTTGTGTGTGACTGGGTTGTGTAAAGTGTACTTATGTTACTTACCTGATTACCAGGAAGCAATGTACACTGAGGAATGAAGAGTAAAGTCTATAATCAGTGTGACCAGAGCCACAGCAAGGAGCAGTACTAATAACTAACTGAAGTTCACTGACTGTTTAAACTATGTTCAGGGAGGGATAGTGTATGATGCACAGCATAACAGGAAGCAGAGAGAGACTGGAGAGTTATGTGCTGGTTGAGTGAGGTGCGTGTAGAGGGTGAATGTGGATGGGAGGGGATGCAGGGGGTAATAAATGCTGCTGGGTAAAAGGCATTTGTTTTATGATGAAGTTATGCAATATGACAAATTAAAATGGAGCTAAAACAATTTTGTGGCAATACTGAATGGGAAATAAACAGAATAGCACCACCTACTAGTCAACCTGAATAACAGTTGTGTCTCAATATTAAGAATTAAGGTAGTGCTCATACAATTTTGTGCCTGGCTGGGCACTCTATGCAGTCAAAATGATGGCAATCAATTTCATTACATCATGTGTTATAATAAATTTTTTTACAAATAAGGGCATTTTAAAAACAAACAGTGACCCCCTTAAAAAAAATCCCATATAATTCATGTATCTAAAGGAAAAAATATGTATTTGCAATAAGCGGGTCCCTTTAAGCTTAAATGGAGCTTTTGTTGTAAGTATATTAAGATTTGTATAGGTAGAACTCAATGGACTTCTGTCTTTTTTCAACCTCATCTATTATAACATTCCAGCAACTTTGTAGCTAATACTTGTCACTTGTTCGTGATTGAAATCCAGATGCACTGTTCACAAGAAATTGAGTGGAAGAGCAAAAGTAATTTTGTGGCACCCTAAAAAGAATGTGGCATTTTTGGAGATATATTGCTACATCCTTACAAACCTTTTTTTTTAACTACACCAGCAATGACCTTGCGTTAAGTCCTTACATGAGCAATAAGTCTGGATAAAGCTTAGTCTGGACAAATTAAGCATTTTTTTCCTTATATTATATGGAATCGCCTAAACCTATCATATACCCCAACAGTAATAAAACCTAAATGTGCACCCACCATAACAAAAATTCCTTAGTGTGCTAGACCTACCTCCTGGACCATCTTGCCATAATTTATGCAAAGCTTAAACTCATCACTGTAATTAACTTTAAACAACTCCAACTCACTACTACTAGTAATCCCAACCCTACCATGAACCATAGAACCACTAGCAAAACTATCTCTACTACCCCAGCCCGATTAACAACAAACTTACCCTACCATAATTAAGTCTATCAGTATTATCCTCCTCACTACTAGAAACCCCAGCCTAACTATCAGCTTCAACCCCACTGATATTTACAACCTCATCTTTACTACCAGCAACCTTAGCTCCAGTAAAAATCCCATCCATATTAACAAATACAGCCCCACTAGCAACTTTCTCCATCATATTCATGTTGTTGTTTTTTTCAATTTTGACTAAATTCATAGATTTCATTGTCACACACAAAAAGAACTCTTCTATCTCAAAAGAATTCTCATTACTCTTTTTCTATTTTAAGTAGCCATATACAATTTGCTCTGGTGCTGAATTATTGTGAAATACTTTTTTTCTAATTTATAGACTTTTGAGAGAACACTGATTAGTTAGCACATTAAAAAAATGAAGGTTTAAATAATTGTTTCCAAATTGAAATTGTAATTCCTAGTAACATATTTTGGAAGACTTTTCCATTTATAGCAGATATTCTATATTGAGGAAACTTAATCTACCGATTTTCATCTGCAAAAACAATGACAATGCATTACATTTTTTAATTTATTACAAACATGTCCTTGAGGAATCACAAGAACAATAAAAAAACAAATTATAAAGCATTAATACATTTGAAAAATATATTGGCATTCCAAGCTGAAATAAAACTGTTAATTCTATACTTTAAAGCAGGACTCAACAAATGTATTTATAATTGAAATCTATGAGTCAAGCCATAAACTTAGGAGACAGAAACTTTTGGCCATCTTTATGAAATATATATAGCGTTAAAAATATGTACTCACTGGATTTAAAGCACAGCACTCTTTATTTAGGTTGTGACGTTTTGGGGCATTCACCCCTTCCTCAGACAATTCAAAAGTGATACGAACAGTGTATAAATGTGTAACAAACCCCTCCTCCCACAGGATCCAGCCAATCAGCTAAAAGCATAACAAATTGCCTCATGTGTATATACTCACAATAAACTGCATAGCAATCAATATTCTTAACGAAGTATATATCATATATAAATAAAGAAAAAAAAAAAGCTTTACCAGCATCTAAATATAATGGAAAATATATTGTGTGTAGTAAGTGACCATCAATAAGGGACATTAAATTTGTGGACCTAAGCTTATACTTCTAACATAAATATCCATAGATAATAAATGCAATATAAAATCCGTAACCAAATGTATTGCGCACTTGTTATAGAGCAATATCTCAACTTAGTAACTTTTATTTCTAAACATATTCAGCTCCTTTCAATCTTGTGTTAGATCATAAGCTGATAAAAGAGAATTACCCAAGCCATCTACAGACAGCATCAGAAACTTGGGTCCGCCATTATTGAACACGCCGAAATCGGCGTGGGATTGTGGGCATGGCTATATTAATATCCCAGCTATCTGAGCTTTCATTTAAAAACACATATTCAGCACCTTTCAATCTTATATTGGACCATAAGATGATAACAGAGAATTAGCCAAGCCGACTACAGACTGCATCAGAAACTCACATCCGCCATTATTCAACACGCCAAAATCAGTGTGAGATTGTGGGCATGGCTATATTAGTATCTCATACCGCATCATCTCATGACACAGAGTGGGCAGCCTATCCCGATAGTGTGTCATCTGTTGTTATGGCAACCAAATGTGTCATTATAACATCGAACGGATACATCAATGTTACAATTAGATTCAGAACATAGTGTTTCATAAGATAGTGCATATCATACAATAGTAACCTATGAGGAATCAGTGACTAAATATTATTATGTCTACAATGAGCATGTACTTCTACCTCTATATAGAATGTCTAATGTGCGTATACCATTACCTACCTCCTAAGCATAGACAATAGGTCACTGTACCTATTGTAACCATATAGCTAATCAAAAACCAGCAATTTCTATCAATTATCACGGACCCATAAGCTTATGTCTATCTCTATTTAAAAGTGTTAGTTACTTCCTATAGCTATTATCCAAGGTAACAAAACACAGTTTTTAATATACATCACCCAACCAATGGTCCCTGTTAGTGGCAGATCCAGCCCAACTAGGGATAAATATTCGTATCTCATGGGGCATGGTAAAAAATCTTCGCATCTCTTGGAACACAGCAAGAAACATTTGTAATTCACGAAGCATGGTAAAAACCTTTATAAGAAACAGTGTCAGTCAATATTGGCATTTAGTCCACCTGGATGTACTGTTCCCAGCTTGTATATCCATTTTGTTTCCACTTGGAGAAGTTTCTTCTTCCTATCACCTCCCCGTCTCAGAGGTGGTACATGGTCAACAGTGAAGGATCTCCATTTCCTACTAATTGACCATGTACCACCTCTGAGACGGGGAGGTGATAGGAAGAAGAAACTTCTCAAAGTGGAAACAAAATGGATATACAAGCTGGGAAAAGTACATCCAGGTGGACTAAATGCCAATATTGACTGGCACTGTTTCTTCTTCCTATCACCTCCCCGTCTCAGAGGTGGTACATGGTCAATTAGTAGGAAATAGAGATCCTTCACTGTATGGTTCATCCTCAAGAAGTGGCATGCCACAGGTTGATCTGATTTACCCTCTTTCAGTCCCACCCTCTTTAACGCCACTTCTTGAGGATGAACCATACAGTGAAGGATCTCTGTTTCCTACTAATTGACCATGTACCACCTCTGAGACGGGGAGGTGATAGGAAGAAGAAACTTCTCCAAGTGGAAACAAAATGGATATACAAGCTGGGAACAGTACATCCAGGTGGACTAAATGCCAATATTGACTGGCACTGTTTCTTATAAAGGGTTTTACCATGCTTCATGAATTACAAAAGTTTCTTGCTGTGTTCCAAGAGATGCGAAGATTTTTTACCATGCCCCATGAGATATGAATATTTATCCCTAATTGGGCTGGACCTGCCACTAACAGGGACAATTGGTTGGGTGATGTATATTAAAAACCTTGTTTTGTTACCTAGGATAATAGCTATAGGAAGTAACTAACACTTATAAATAGAGATAGACATAAGCTTATGGGTCCGCGATAATTGATAGAAATTGCTGGTTTTAGATTAGCTATATGGTTACAATAGGTAAAGTGACCTATGTCTATGCTTAGGAGGTAGGTATACGCACATTAGACATTCTATATAGAGGTAGAAGTACATGTTCATTGTAGACATAATAATATTTAGTTACTGATTACTCATAGGTTACTATTGTATGATATGCACCACTATATTCTGAATCTAATTGTAACATTAATGTATCCGTTCGATGTTAGAATGACACATTTGGTTGCCATAACAACAGATGACACACTATTGGAATAAGCTGCCCACTCTGTGTCATGAGATGATGCGGTATGAGATACTAATATAGCCACGCCCACAATCTCACACCGATTTCGGTGTGTTGATTAATGACGGACGTGAGTTTCTGATGCAGTCTGTAGTCGGCTTGGCTAATTCTCTGTTATCATCTTATGGTCCAATATTAGATTGAAAGGTGCTGAATATGTGTTTTTAAATGAAAGCTCACATAGCTGGGATATTAATATAGCCCCGCCCACAATCCCACACTGATTTTGGCGTGTTGAATAATGGCGGACCCAAGTTTCTGATGCTGTCTGTAGATGGTTTGGGTAATTCTATTTTATCAGCTTATGGTCTAACACAAGATTGAAAGGTGCTGAATATGTTTAGAAATAAAAGCTTACACAGTTGAGATATTGCTCTATAACAAGTGCGCAATACATTTGGTTACGGTTTTTATATTGCATTTATTATCTATGGATATTTATGTTAGAAGTATAAACTTCGGTCCACAAATTTAATGTCACTTATTGATGGTCACTTATTACACACAATATATATTCCATTATATTTAGATGCTGGTAAAGCTTTTTTCTTTATTTATATATGATATATACTTTGTTAAGAATACTGATTGCTATGCAGTTTATTGTGAGTATATACACATGAGGCAATTTGTTATGCTTCTAGCTGATTGGCTGGATCCTGTGGGAGGAGGGGTTTGTTACACATTTATACACTGTTTGTATCACTTTTGAATTGTCCCCAAAACGTCACAATCTAAATAAAGAGTGCTATGCTTTAAATCCAGTGAGTGCATATTTTTAACGCTTTATTTGTTGATTTATGCACCCTGGTCTTGAGACTTTGGCGAGTGGGAGTGCGCTACCATCTGTTTATTATTATTTATATATATATATATATATATATATTATTTTTTTCACAGCTACGAGACATAGATAGGTATGGCTAGTAGCGGTCAGAGAGGGGCACCCATTTGTGACTTGGGGACTTTAAACCAGGGCTTAATTTTAAGTATTCAGTGGATCTCTGGCACCTTGGTTTGTAAGGCCCTGCAGTAATGTATAAATAAAATAAAAATAAAAAATCACTGGACATATGGACAGACAAGTTAAAACTAAACCTTCATGATTCAAATAGGGTATGCAATTTTAAAAAACTTTCCAAGTTATTTTTCTCATCATATTTGCTTTATTCTCTTGATATTCTTTGTTAAAAGCAAAACCTAAGAAGGTTTATAAACTGATTTCTAAGCAGTTGAAGGTTGTCTCTTGTCTCAATGCATTTTGACAGATTTCCACAGTTAGACAGTGCTAGTTAATGTGTGTCATATAGATAGCATTGTGATCACCCCTGTGGAGTTATTTAGGAGTCAGCACTCATTGAATAAAATGCAAGCCTGTCACAAGAACTGGGATAAGGAGGCAGTCTGCAGATGCTTAGATACAAGTTAATCACAGAGGTAAAAAGTGTATTAATATAACAGTGCTAGTTATGAAAAGCTTGAGAATGGGTAATAAAGAGATTATCTATCTTTTTAAACAATAAAACATTTCAAGTAGACTGTCCCTTAAAGGGGCTTAATAAAGCTGAGGCTGTAAGTATTTTTCACAAAAAGAACAACATAACATAGGGTGATGATCTCTAGTTGGAAATGTAGCAGGTCTAGGAAGTACTGTACATCTTTACAGAAAGGGTGGCTGATTCAGGGAATTAATTTCCATAAGAGGTGGTAAAGACAAACACTTTGAGGGCCTTCAAGAATATCTTGGATAAACATATCTGCCGTTGTAGCCAGTAAGGAACAGATGTGCTCTGATCTATCCAATCAAATTCACCATGACTAAGTATGATTGAGTCTTTGCAGTTTTTCTGTGAATTGCTTGGCTTACATGAAAAAGATTAAAAAAATAATACATGTATATTGCAAATTAGTTTTATTTCTTTTATTAAAATTACATAGGAAGATATAATGTTGTGTTAAGAGTCCCTTTACATGTTCATACAGAAAACGGTTGTTTTTTTTTTGGTGGAAAGAACATTTACTTAAATTGTTGATGCTTTTGTTTGTTGTCAGCTGACCAAAAAAGCTCAAGGTAATAGGCTAGATTAATTTTCAAAATTCATTGAGTATCTCTTCAACTTTCTATTCCACAGTTAGTGGATGTTTCTGACATCTATCGTTGCATGAGACGCCCAATAGATGACATCTCGCACATCAATGTGAGTCGCTAGCACAAAACAATAATTACAACCTGAACACTCTCTAAACGTGTCTGCAAAACTGTTTATGTGAATGTTTGTGAATGGAAATATTTGCATGTCTGTTATGATATACTGGATAGCACAAAAGGTTTCTCAGCATTCCTGCAGACACAAACAAGGGGCTAAGAGAAGGTGTTATGGAAGTTCAACAGTGTGGTCATGGTTTCTCACCAGAACTCATAAAGACTCTATTGCCCTTGTGAAGTATCTTATCATGGTGTTGCACATTCCTATTTAAAAACGGAAGAATTTATATTTTGTTTTTCTTGTATTTCTCTTTAATTGTTTTCAAGCTGTCTGTTTTAAATAAGTTAGTGTGGACTGTTGTATTGACGGAAGGTGTTTTGTTTTGTTATTATTCAACCATTCTGTAATGTTTTCAAGGTTTTCTTTTTTTTAAATAGATTTTTATTACATTTTTTTAATTTAAATATTTTACAAAATATACATAAAAGAAAATTAAATACAGTATACAACCATCTGTATATCCTTCAGCACATTTTCAGTCTTAACTCAAAAGTTAAGCAATATATTTTTTTCTTTCTTTTTTCCCTGTGTGAAGAATTTCTATAACAATAGGCCAAGGTTATAACTATAAATTCCATTATACTGGTATTTTTAACAAAGACTTAGCATTTTAATATATCATTTGGTCTGACAGTCAAAAGAAAGATGAAAGGAAAAAAAAAAGGGGGAAATTCTCCCATCCTGTGCCATCCAACGCCTCCCCATGTTAATATTGACAACCACTCATTTAAATAACCTTATTCCCTAGCCTGGATATTAGTAGAAGATTTCCCCTTCTTCTATGTAGCCACTTTATGAATTATGAAAAATATTCGCATATTTATAAAGTTATACTGTTTCTCCTTCTATCCCCTTCCTCCCATGCAATTCTTCTCTCCCAGATAGCTAATTCTTGCTCTTTGTTATCCAAAAATATACAAGATAGTTTTGACATTGACTGATAAAACCTAATTTTGTTCATTACGACTTCAAAATCAGGAATCAATGTTTTCCAGAATCTTGCTATTGTAGTGTGTACAGCTGTACATATTAAAGAAATTAGTTTATTATTTGGCCTATTAATCCCCCAAACTGGGAAGTGTAATAAGGCTTGAGATGGTGTTAAAGAGAAATCTTGGTCTAATATTTCCCCAATTAGTTTTGATGTTTTTTACATATATGACTCACTAAGGGGCAAGTCCACCACATATGAAAATAAGTACCTGTGTCGTTGCATCCTCTGAAATAGCTAGATGGTATATCTGTGAATATGTGATTTAACCTCACTATTTAAACTCACTGGGCTCATGTTCCAATGATAAAGTACCTTGATGTAATTCTCCTTGAGGTTAGCGCTGAAAGAGAATGCCTCACCTCTATGTATGTTCTTCAACCATTGTGGGAGTGAGTCTGTAACTTGTATATCCGCTTCCCATTTAATCATATAAGTTAACTGATTAGTGTCGCTGTGCGTGTTAAAAATGAGATAAAGGCCAGAAATAGCACCTTTAACTCTTGAGTTGCCCAAACATAGAAGTAAGTCGTGGAAAGGTTATTCTCTAGTTGTGTTACTTTTCTAATTTTTGTAAATAATTGTACATAATGAAACCAGGTGAGGTATACTAGGTAGTTCCTGATATTGTATGTACGTGAGTGGCTGTTCAACAGTCTGCAATGCGGTGCAATCCTTTGTTGGCCCATATATTAAAAACTTCTTTACCCACTTCAGGTAATAGTACCTGCAAAGCAGTTAGTCTGGATCTCTTCCCCAAAATAGGATATCTCCTAATCACATCATTCCAAATTGTTATACTATGTGAAATTGATAAAAAAAAGCCCTCCAGTTAATCTTTTTGCATTTTTCTGTGGGCCATAATAGTTGATCTATAGGAAAAACTCATATCATTTCACTTTCTAATTAGATCCAATCTATTTTGTTATCTGTACTAAACCACAAAGCCGTTTGGGCAATACGTGCCGAATTATAATATGATTTAAGGTCTGGAACACCCAACCCTCCATTTGATTTATGCAGGAGCATAGTCCTTTTGTTGATTCTCGGTTTTTGACTCTTCCATATAAATGAAAGGATGTCTGTTTGTATTCTTTTTATATCCTTAAGTGGCAGTGATATCGGTAATGAGCAAAATAAATATAATAGTTTCGGAGAATTCTCCTCTTGCTCACTATAATCCTACCATAAAAGGAGATATAATATATATTCTATTTTTCCATTTCCTTTCTTATCATAGCTAGTATTGGGTTGTAATTCAATTTATAGAGATTATCTAGTTTACCCGGGATAGTTAATGCTAAATATTTAATAGCTTGTGTGGCCCACCTAAAGTCAAAATTAATAGCCAATAATTTTTAGAATGGTCAGGTAGATCTGTGCCTATTGCTTCACACTTATCTGTATTTATTTTGTATCCTGACAGATGACCAAATTTTGTAATAATCTTATATCATGGGTTTTGCAATCAATAAAATAGCATTGACAATAAATAGCGCTAATTTATACTGTTTACTTCCAACTTCAATTCCTGAAATATCGGCGTCTAGTCCTATTTTTGCAACTAAAGGCTCTATACTAAGGGAAAATAGGAAAGGAGATAATGGGCACCCCTGCCTTGTACCATTCCTAATAGTAATTGTTTGTGATTGATATCCTGGTATTTTTATAAATGCTGTTGGGAGAGAATAGATCGATTATATAGAGTTCTGGAAAGGTCCCTTGATACCGAAAGCATCCAGTACTTGAAACATATATGTCAATGAGAACCTATCAAATGCCTTCTATGCATCCAAGGATAGAAACAGAGAAGGCATCTTTTTTTTTTAGTTGAATAATCCACAAGATCTATCACTTTTTTAATGTTATCAGGGGCTTCTCGTTATTTAATAAATCCAACTTGGTTTAACGATATCAGGTCCGGTAAAAAATTATTAAGTCTGGTTGCAAGTATTTTAGTTAACAATTTGAGACCCTGATTAATTAAAGAGATAGGTCTGTAATTTTGACAATGGAATTTATCTTTTCCTTGTTTAGGAATCACAGCAATTCTAGCTGTTAATAGTTCCTTAGGAATTTCTCTTCCTTTCAGGAAATGATCAAAGAGTAAAACCAGATGTGGGGCTAGATCTGCAGAAAACGTTTTGTAAAATAGGCCTGGAAAACCATCAGGTCCAGGGGCCTTGGAGGGTTTAAAATTTGTGATGGCTATTTCAAACTCAGGTACTGAAATAGAGGCATTTAATTACTCTAACTCACCTACTGCTATAGTAGGAAGTCTGTCAGAAATTCCCTGATCTGTATCCCTGTTATCTCTGGACTCTAAACAGTATAATTTTTGATAATATTTAGCAAATGTGTCTGCTATTTCCCCCAGGTCATTATTTGTACTACCGTTCTGTTTTTGTATTTGGGGTATTGCTATCGCTCTCGTGATATCCTTAAGTTTTCTTGACAATAGTCTATCTGGTTTGTTTGAATAAACAAAATAGTAGGCATCTATCATTTTTTTTAGATCTATGAGCTTCATCTGTTAACTTTTTATCTAATTTAAGTTTTTTCTTAATCAAAGAGTCAGCCACTACCGAGGTTAGAGTTTGTTTGCTTTTCAGTTTCCAGTGTACTAATCTCTTGTCTAAGAAGTGAGATACTATTATTTGTTATTTTATTAATGTTGGCAGATTCTTCAAGAATGATGCCTCTGATAAAGGCCTTAAAGGCCCCCCAGACTGACAACGGATTATGTGTGGAGTTTAGGTTATTCTCCATAAAATGTTTTATTTGTGTTTGTAATTTTTGCAGAAAAATATTATCTTTAATGATATGGGGATTTAAAGTACACAATCGTATCATATTTGGATTAAAAACACCTCTTAAGGTTAATTCCACCATGGAATGATCTGACCATGTGGAGGTTATTATTGTTGCTGATTGTAATAAGGGTATTCAAATTTGACTTAATAGGATGTAATCTGTCTTAGAGTAGGTATCGTGTACCACACAGTAATAGGTGTAAGATCTGTCCCCATGATGTAGTGTATGCCACCCGTCGATTAAGTTCTGGTCTAGTAAAACATCTCCTAATATCTTCTTATTAGGTCCCCTGTTAGTATACCCTTGTGAAATTGATCTAACAATATTATTATCTAGCGTTAAGTTAAACTCTCCCGCCTGATTAGTGTATATAGTTTCCAGTTAGTAATGAGCTTGCCTATTTATGGCCTTCGTTGGGGGCATAAATATTTCCCAAAATTACTTGAGAACAATGTATACATCCTCTCAAGATTATGTATCTTCCTTCTTTATCTACAATAACCTATTCTTCCTGAAAATTGAGGGAAGAATGTAATAAGATAGAAACACCAACATTCTTTTTCTTCCCAACCGCATGATACTGTGCTGTATATAGAGAATCCCAATATTTAGGTGTTTGTGTGTGGGTAAAATGAGTTTTCTCCAACATAGGTGTGTCCGGTCCACGGCGTCATCCTTACTTGTGGGATATTCTCTTCCCCAACAGGAAATGGCAAAGAGCCCAGCAAAGCTGGTCACATGATCCCTCCTAGGCTCCGCCTACCCCAGTCATTCTCTTTGCCGTTGTACAGGCAACATCTCCACGGAGATGGCTTAGAGTTTTTTAGTGTTTAACTGTAGTTTTTCATTATTCAATCAAGAGTTTGTTATTTTCAAATAGTGCTGGTACGTACTATTTACTCAGAAACAGAAAAGAGATGAAGAATTCTGTTTGTATGAGGAAAATGATTTTAGCAACCGTAACTAAAATCCATGGCTGTTCCACACAGGACTGTTGAGAGCAATTAACTTCAGTTGGGGGAACAGAGTGCAGTCTCTTACTGCTTGAGGTATGACACATTCTAACAAGACGATGTAATGCTGGAAGCTGTCATTTTCCCTATGGGATCCGGTAAGCCATGTTTATTACGATTGTAAATAAGGGCTTCACAAGGGCTTATTTAAACTGTAGACCTTTTCTGGGCTAAATCGATTGATTATTAACACATATTTAGCCTTGAGGAATCATTTTATCTGGGTATTTTGATATAATAATATCGGCAGGCACTGTTTTAGACACCTTATTCTTTAGGGGCTTTCCCAAAGCATAGGCAGAGTCTCATTTTCGCGCCGGTGTTGCGCACTTGTTTTTGAGAGGCATGGCATGCAGTCGCATGTGAGAGGAGCTCTGATACTTATAAAGGACTTCTGAAGGCGTCATTTGGTATCGTATTCCCCTTTGGGTTTGGTTGGGTCTCAGCAAAGCAGATACCAGGGACTGTAAAGGGGTTAAAGCTTAAAACGGCTCCGGTTCCGTTATTTTAAGGGTTAAAGCTTCCAAAATTGGTGTGCAATATTTTCAAAGCTTTAAGACGCTGTGGTGAAAATTTGGTGAATTTTGAACAATTCCTTCATGTTTTTTCGCAATTGCAGTAATAAAGTGTGTTCAGTTTAAAATTTAAAGTGACAGTAACGGTTTTATTTTAAAACGTTTTTTGTACTTTCTGATCAAGTTTATGCCTGTTTAACATGTCTGAGCTACCAGATAGACTGTGTTCTGAATGTGGGGAAGCCAGAATTCCTATTCATTTAAATAAATGTGATTTATGTGATAATGACAATGATGCCCAAGATGATTCCTCAAGTGAGGGGAGTAAGCATGGTACTGCATCATTCCCTCCTTCGTCTACACGAGTCTTGCCCACTCAGGAGGCCCCTAGTACATCTAGCGCGCCAATACTCCTTACTATGCAACAATTAACGGCTGTAATGGATAATTCTGTCAAAAACATTTTAGCCAAAATGAACCCTTGTCAGCGTAAGCGTGGCTGCTCTGTTTTAGTTACTGAAGAGCATGACGACGCTGATATTAATATCTCTGAAGGGCCCCTAACCCAATCTGAGGGGGCCAGGGAGGTTTTGTCTGAGGGAGAAATTACTGATTTAGGGAACATTTCTCAGCAGGCTGAATCTGATGTGATTACATTTAAATTTAAATTGGAACATCTCCGCATTTTGCTTAAGGAGGTATTATCCACTCTGGATGATTGTGAAAATTTAGTCATCCCAGAGAAACTATGTAAAATGGACAAGTTCTTAGAGGTGCCGGGGCTCCCAGAAGCTTTTCCTATACCCAAGCGGGTGGCGGACATTGTTAATAAAGAATGGGAAAGGCCCGGTATTCCTTTCGTCCCTCCCCCCATATTTAAAAAATTGTTTCCTATGGTCGACCCTAGAAAGGACTTATGGCAGTCAGTCCCCAAGGTCGAGGGAGCGGTTTCTACTTTAAACAAACGCACCACTATTCCCATAGAGGATAGTTGTGCTTTCAAAGATCCTATGGATAAAAAATTAGAAGGTTTGCTTAAAAAGATGTTTGTTCAGCAGGGTTACCTTCTACAACCCATTTCATGCATTGTCCCTGTCACTACTGCCGCATATTTCTGGTTTGATGAACTGCTTAAGGTGCTCGATAGTGACTCTCCTCCTTATGAGGAGATTATGGACAGAATCAATGCTCTCAAATTGGCTAATTCTTTCACTCTAGACGCCTCTTTGCAATTGGCTAAGTTAGCGGCTAAGAACTCTGGGTTTGCTATTGTGGCGCGCAGAGCGCTTTGGTTGAAATCTTGGTCGGCTGATGCGTCTTCCAAGAACAAGCTACTAAACATTCCTTTCAAGGGGAAAACGTTGTTTGGTCCTGACTTGAAAGAGATTATCTCTGATATCACTGGGGGTAAGGGCCACGCCCTTCCTCAGGATCGGCCTTTCAAGGCAAAAAATAGACCTAATTTTCGTCCCTTTCGTAAAAACGGACCAGCCCAAGGTGCTACGTCCTCTAAGCAAGAGGGTAATTCTTCTCAGGCCAAGCCAGCTTGGAGACCAATGCAAGGCTGGAACAAGGGAAAGCAGGCCAAGAAACCTGCCACTGCTACCAAGACAGCATGAAATATTGGCCCCCGATCCGGGACCGGATCTGGTGGGGGGCAGACTCTCTCTCTTCGCTCAGGCTTGGGCAAGAGATGTTCTGGATCCTTGGGCGCTAGAAATAGTCTCCCAGGGTTATCTTCTGGAATTCAAGGGACTTCCCCCAAGGGGGAGGTTCCACAGGTCGCAGTTGTCTTCAGACCACATAAAAAGACAGGCGTTCTTACATTGTGTAGAAGACCTGTTAAAAATGGGAGTGATTCATCCTGTTCCATTAAGAGAACAAGGGATGGGGTTCTACTCCAATCTGTTCATAGTTCCCAAAAAAGAGGGAACGTTCAGACCAATCCTAGATCTCAAGATCTTAAACAAATTTCTCAAGGTCCCATCGTTCAAGATGGAAACCATTCGAACTATTCTTCCTTCCATCCAGGAAGGTCAATTCATGACCACGGTGGATTTAAAGGATGCGTATCTACATATTCCTATCCACAAGGAACATCATCGGTTCCTAAGGTTTGCATTCCTGGACAAACATTACCAGTTCGTGGCGCTTCCTTTCGGATTAGCCACTGCTCCAAGGATTTTCACAAAGGTACTAGGGTCCCTTCTAGCGGTGCTAAGACCAAGGGGCATTGCAGTAGTACCTTACCTGGACGACATTCTGATTCAAGCGTCGTCCCTTCCTCAAGCAAAGGCTCACACGGACATTGTCCTGGCCTTTCTCAGATCTCACGGCTGGAAAGTGAACGTGGAAAAGAGTTCTCTATCCCCGTCAACAAGGGTTCCCTTCTTGGGAACAATTATAGACTCCTTAGAAATGAGGATCTTTCTAACAGAGGCCAGAAAAACAAAGCTTCTGGACTCTTGTCGGATACTTCATTCCGTTCCTCTTCCTTCCATAGCTCAGTGCATGGAAGTGATCGGGTTGATGGTGGCGGCGATGGACATAGTTCCTTTTGCGCGCATTCATCTAAGACCATTACAACTGTGCATGCTCAGTCAGTGGAATGGGGACTATACAGACTTGTCTCCGAAGATACAAGTAAATCAGAAGACCAGAGACTCACTCCGTTGGTGGCTGTCCCTGGACAATCTGTCTCAAGGGATGATGTTCCACAGACCAGAGTGGGTCATTGTCACGACCGACGCCAGTCTGATAGGCTGGGGCGCGGTCTGGGGATCCCTGAAAGCTCAGGGTCTTTGGTCTCGGGAAGAATCTCTTCTACCGATAAATATTCTGGAACTGAGAGCGATATTCAATGCGCTCCAGGCCTGGCCCCAGCTTGCGAGGACCAGGTTCATTCGGTTTCAATCAGACAACATGACGACTGTTGCGTACATCAACCATCAGGGGGGAACAAGGAGTTCCCTAGCGATGGAAGAAGTAACCAAAATTATTCTTTGGGCGGAGTCTCACTCCTGCCACCTGTCTGCTATCCACATCCCAGGAGTGGAAAATTGGGAAGCGGATTTTCTGAGTCGTCAGACATTGCATCCGGGGGAGTGGGAACTCCATCCGGAAATCTTTGCCCAAGTCACTCACCTGTGGGGCATTCCAGACATGGATCTGATGGCCTCTCGTCAGAACTTCAAAGTTCCTTGCTACGGGGCCAGATCCAGGGATCCGAAGGCGGCTCTAGTGGATGCACTAGTAGCACCTTGGACCTTCAAACTAGCTTATGTGTTCCCGCCATTTCCTCTCATCCCCAGGCTGATAGCCAGGATCAAGCAGGAGAGGGCGTCGGTGATTTTGATAGCTCCTGCGTGGCCACGCAGGACTTGGTATGCAGATCTGGTGAATATGTCATCGGCTCCACCTTGGAAGCTACCTTTGAGACGAGACCTTCTTGTTCAGGGTCCGTTCGAACATCCGAATCTGGTTTCACTCCAGCTGACTGCGTGGAGATTGAACGCTTGATTTTATCGAAGCGAGGGTTCTCAGATTCTGTGATCGATACTCTTGTTCAGGCCAGAAAGCCTGTGACTAGAAAGATTTACCACAAAATTTGGAAAAAATATATCTGTTGGTGTGAATCTAAAGGATTCCCTTGGGACAAGGTTAAGATTCCTAGGATTCTATCCTTCCTTCAAGAAGGATTGGAAAAAGGATTATCGGCAAGTTCCCTGAAGGGACAGATTTCTGCCTTGTCGGTATTACTTCACAAAAAGCTGGCAGCTGTGCCAGATGTTCAAGCCTTTGTTCAGGCTCTGGTTAGAATCAAGCCTGTTTACAAACCTTTGACTCCTCCTTGGAGTCTCAATTTAGTTCTTTCAGTTCTTCAGGGGGTTCCGTTTGAACCCTTACATTCCGTTGATATTAAGTTATTATCTTGGAAAGTTTTGTTTTTAGTTGCGATTTCTTCTGCTAGAAGAGTCTCAGAATTATCTGCTCTGCAGTGTTCTCCTCCTTATCTGGTGTTCCATGCAGATAAGGTGGTTTTACGTACTAAACCTGGTTTTCTTCCAAAAGTTGTTTCTAACAAAAACATTAACCAGGAGATTATCGTACCTTCTCTGTGTCCAAAACCAGTTTCAAAGAAGGAACGTTTGTTGCACAATTTGGATGTTGTTCGCGCTCTAAAATTCTATTTAGATGCTACAAAGGATTTTAGACAAACATCTTCCTTGTTTGTTGTTTATTCAGGTAAAAGGAGAGGTCAAAAAGCAACTTCTACCTCTCTCTCTTTTTGGATTAAAAGCATCATCAGATTGGCTTACGAGACTGCCGGACGGCAGCCTCCCGAAAGAATCACAGCTCATTCCACTAGGGCTGTGGCTTCCACATGGGCCTTCAAGAACGAGGCTTCTGTTGATCAGATATGTAGGGCAGCGACTTGGTCTTCACTGCACACTTTTACCAAATTTTACAAGTTTGATACTTTTGCTTCTTCTGAGGCTATTTTTGGGAGAAAGGTTTTGCAAGCCGTGGTGCCTTCCATTTAGGTGACCTGATTTGCTCCCTCCCTTCATCCGTGTCCTAAAGCTTTGGTATTGGTTCCCACAAGTAAGGATGACGCCGTGGACCGGACACACCTATGTTGGAGAAAACAGAATTTATGTTTACCTGATAAATTTCTTTCTCCAACGGTGTGTCCGGTCCACGGCCCGCCCTGGTTTTTTTTTTTTAATCAGGTCTGATATTTTATTTTCTTTAACTACAGTCACCACGGTACCATATGGTTTCTCCTATGCAAATATTCCTCCTTAACGTCGGTCGAATGACTGGGGTAGGCGGAGCCTAGGAGGGATCATGTGACCAGCTTTGCTGGGCTCTTTGCCATTTCCTGTTGGGGAAGAGAATATCCCACAAGTAAGGATGACGCCGTGGACCGGACACACCGTTGGAGAAAGAAATTTATCAGGTAAACATAAATTCTGTTTCTTGAAACATAATGATATGGGCTTTGAGTGTTTTGTAATCAATAATGGCTTTTTCCTCTTTACATTTTAGTGTAGCCCTCTTACATTATGTGAAATGACCTTAATAGACATACCTAGTATATTTTAAAGTACAATGCTGACCTGTAAAGAAAATATAGTAAACAATATAACTTACCACCCATTGCATGAGTTGAATTGATCACCTTCAGACTAGTAGCAACCCGAGTTGTGGGGAGAGGCATGGATTGCACACAAAAAAAAAAGAATCCAAACGTACAGATAAACAAAAATATTCCAAATATAAATCGTTCATTAATATCCAACAAAAGCCAAACATGGCAATCAAAATGAATACAAACTAAGTAAATGAATAGAAAAAAGAAGTTAATTGCAATCAATCTAAGTTTGAGGTGATATTTGACTTAAGTAAGGAGATATGGTAATCTGCATCTTCATTTTCATTCTTCCTCATCTGTTCTTGTGTCTTTGTTAGTCCAATCATATAACAGGAGGGTCTCAACAGATTCTAGACCAAAGTGTTAAACAAATAATCAACTATATTTTTGCAATCTAGCAATAATCTGTAAGAAGAAGGGAAACAAAACAAGCAGAAACAGTAGCAAAAAACTTTCATTAATTCACTTGTACTTGTTTTAAGATCTCCTCTACCCAAGGATTGATCCTAGTAGATCTTAAAAGAGTCCTTCCGGAGAAAGAGAAGAGCAATAGAAAAACCAGAACCAAGAAACTGACTGATCAAGTCTCTGAATCCATAATATATTCTTGTGGGCTTGAACTTTTCTTTGCTGGGGACAATGTAGCTGTCTTGTCTCTGCCGACCTGCTTCCAGCTTCTATCAAAGTGTTTCCTTGGTAAACGTTGTGGCTGAGGTTGCGTTTGAATCTGTGTTAATAGGTTCAGCTTCTGTAGAAGCTCATTAGCTTCTTGCACATTTGTACAGGAATAGGTGACTGTCAGGTTAGGAAATGTCCAGAAGAAGACCCAAATGCTAGGGCGAACTTAAACAACACCCTTGCACTCTGAGTTTAATCCAGGACGTGACCCCACGACAACCTCTAAAAAACAATGTACTCACGATATGGAGCAGAGTTAGCCTGAGTCCAAAGTAATACAAGATATCAGCCAAATAGACTTCTGAGTAAGGAACTGGTTTCAGGAAATGTCTTCCACAGAATTAGGAGAGCAGGGATAGTCCACTTATACTCAAACAGAGGAAGGAAAAAACAAGAAACAGTTAATAATGCAGGAGTAGGTAACTTGTTATCAGGCAGTTTGAGGGTTAACAATGTGTAGTCAGTCCTTGCAGAGTTTGGCAACAAGTTATCAGGCAGTTTGAAGGTTAATACTGAATAGTCAGTACTTGCAGAGTTAGACAACAGGTTATCAGGCAGTTTTAGGGTTAATACTGAATAGTCAGTACTTGCAGAGTTAGTCAACAGGATATCAGGTAGTTGGAAGGTTAACACAGATTAATCAGTACTTGCAGAAATTAACAACAGGTTCTCATGCAGTTTGAGAGTTTACACTGAATAAACAGTATTTGCAGAGGCCTAGATTTAGAGTTGGGCGGTAGCCGTGAAAACCAGCGTTAGAGGCTCCTTTGGAGTCATTAAAAAAAGGGTCTAACGCTCACTTTTCAGCCGCGACTTTTCCATACCGCAGATCCCCTTACGTAAATTGCGTATCCTATCTTTTCAATGGGATTTTTCTAACTCCGGTATTTAGAGTCGTGTCTGAAGTGAGCGTTAGACATCTAACGACAAAACTCCAGCCGCAGGAAAAAAGTCAGTAGTTAAGAGCTTTCTGGGCTAACGCTGGTTCATAAAGCTCTTAACTACTGTACTCTAAAGTACACTAACATTCATAAACTACCTATGTACCCCTAAACTGAGGTCCCCCCACATCGCCGCCACTCGATTAAATTTTTTTAACCCCTAATCTGCCGACCGCCACCTACGTTATACTTATGTACCCCTAATCTGCTGCCCCTAACACCGCCGACCCCTATATTATATTTATTAACCCCTAACCTGCCCCCCACAACGTCGCAGCCAGCTACCTACAATAATTAACCCCTAATCTGCCGACCGCAAAGCGCCGCCACCTACGTTATACTTATGTACCCCTAATCTGCTGCCCCTAACACCGCCGACCCCTATATTATATTTATTAACCCCTAATCTGCCCCCCTCAATGTCGCTTCCACCTGCCTACACTTATAAACCCCTAATCTGCCAAGCGGACCGCACCGCTATTATTATAAAGTTATTAACCCCTAATCCGCCTCACTAACCCTATAATAAATAGTATTAACCCCTAATCTGCCCTCCCTAACATCACCGACACCTAACTTCAATTATTAACCCCTAATCTGACGACTGGAGCTCACCGCTATTCTAATAAATGTATTAACCCCTAAAGCTAAGTCTAACCCTAACACTAACACCCCCCTAAGTTAAATATAATTTTAATCTAACGAAATTAATTAACTTTTATTAAATAAATTATTCCCATTTAAAGCTAAATACTTACCTGTGAAATAAATCCTAATATAGCTACAATATAAATTATAATTATATTATAGCTATTTTAGGATTAATATTTATTTTACAGGTAACTTTGTAATTATTTTAACCAGGTACAATAGCTATTAAATAGTTAAGAACTATTTAATAGCTAAAATAGTTAAAATAATTACAAAATTACCTGTAAAATAAATCCTAACCTAAGTTACAATTAAACCTAACACTACACTATCAATAAATTAATTACATAAAATACCTATAATTATCTACAATTAAACCTAACACTACACTATCAATAAATAAATTAAATACAATACCTACAAATAACTACAATGAAATAAACTATCTAAAGTACAAAAAATAAAAAAGAACTAAGTTACAAAAAATAAAAAAATATTTACAAACATAAGAAAAATATTACAACAATTTTAAACTAATTACACCTACTCTAAGCCCCCTAATAAAACAACAAAGCCCCCCAAAATAAAAAAATGCCCTACCCTATTCTAAATTACTAAAGTTCAAAGCTCTTTTACCTTACCAGCCCTGAACAGGGCCCTTTGCGGGGCATGCCCCAAGAAGTTCAGCTCTTTTGCCTGTAAAAAAAACATACAATACCCCCCCCCAACATTACAGCCCACCACCCACATACCCCTAATCTAACCCAAACCCCCCTTAAATAAACCTAACACTAAGCCCCTGAAGATCTTCCTACCTTATCTTCACCATACCAGGTTCACAGATCGATCCAGAAGAGCTCCTCCGATGTCCTGATCCAAGCCCAAGCGGGGGGCTGAAGAGGTCCATGATCCGGCTGAAGTCTTCATCCAAGCGGGGCAGAAGAGGTCTTCCATCCGATTGAAGTCTTCATCCAAGCGGGATCTTCTATGGTCATCCATCCGGAGCGGAGCTGCAGGATCCTGAAGACCTCCGACGCGGAACATCCATCCTGGCCGACGACTGAATGACGAATGACGGTTCCTTTAAATGACGTCATCCAAGATGGCGTCCCTCGAATTCCGATTGGCTGATAGGATTCTATCAGCCAATCGGAATTATGGTAGGAATATTCTGATTGGCTGATGGAATCAGCCAATCAGAATCAAGTTCAATCCGATTGGCTGATTGGATCAGCCAATCGGATTGAACTTGATTCTGATTGGCTGATGGAATCAGCCAATCAGAATATTCCTACCTTAATTCCGATTGGAATTCGAGGGACGCCATCTTGGATGACGTCATTTAAAGGAACCGTCAATACAAAGTTACCTGTAAAATAAATATTAATCCTAAAATAGCTATAATATAATTATAATTTATATTGTAGCTATATTAGGATTTATTTTACAGGTAAGTATTTAGCTTTAAATAGGAATAATTTATTTAATAAGAGTTAATTAATTTCGTTAGATAAAAATTATATTTAATTTAGGGGGGTGTTAGTGTTAGGGTTAGACTTAGCTTTAGGGGTTAATACATTTATTAGAATAGCGGTGAGCTCCAGTCGGCAGATTAGGGGTTAATAATTGAAGTTAGGTGTCGGCGATGTTAGGGAGGGCAGATTAGGGGTTAATACTATTTATTATAGGGTTAGTGAGGCGGATTAGGGGTTAATAACTTTATTATAGTAGCGCTCAGGTACGGTCGGCAGATTAGGGGTTAATAAGTGTAAGCAGGTGGAGGCGACATTGTGGGGGGCAGATTAGGGGTTAATAAATATAATATAGGGGTCGGCGATGTTAGGGCAGCAGATTAGGGGTACATAGGGATAATGTAAGTAGCGGCGGTTTACGGAGCGGCAGATTAGGGAATAATAATAATATGCAGGGGTCAGCGATAGCGGGGGCGGCAGATTAGGGGTTAATAAGTGTAAGGTTAGGGGTGTTTAGACTCGGGGTACATGTTAGAGTGTTAGGTGCAGATGTAGGAAGTGTTTCCGCATAGCAAACAATGGGGCTGCGTTAGGAGCTGAACGCGGCTTTTTTGCAGGTGTTAGGTTTTTTTTCAGCTCAAACAGCACCATTGTTTCCTATGGGGGAATCGTGCACGAGCACGTTTTTGAGGCTGGCCGCTTGCGTAAGCAACTCTGGTATCGAGAGTTGAAGCTGCGTTAAATATGCCTGTACGCTCCCTTTTTGGAGCCTAACGCAGCCTTTATGTGGACTCTCAATACCAGAGTTATTTTTATGGTGCGGCCAGAAAAAAGCCGGTGTTAGCTTTTCGGGTCGTTACCGACAAAACTCTAAATCTAGCCGAGAGTTTGGCAACAGGTTAACATGCAGTTTGAGAGTTTCACAGAATAAACAGTACTTGCAGTATTTGGCAACAGGATATCAAGCAGTTTGAAGGTTTACACTGAATAAACAGTATTTGCAGAGTTTGGCAACAGGTTAACATGCAGATTGGGAGTTTCACAGAATAAACAGAACTTGCAGTATTTGGCAACAGGATATCAAGCAGTTTGAAGGTTTACACTGAATAAACAGTATTTGCAGTTTGGCTACAGGTTAACATGCAGATTGAGAGTTTCACAGAATAAACAGTACTCGCAGTATTTGGAAACAGGTTATCAGGAAGTTTGAGGGTTAACCCAGCATAGTCAGTCTTTGCAGAGTTTGGCAACAGAAAATCAACACAAACAAACGGCACTGAACAAACAGGAAGCCCGGAATAAAAAGCCTGGTAGTGACATCATCAGGAAGGGGCGGCTCAGAGAGGCACACAGAGAGGACCGCCGGAACTTTCCAGCGGCCGAGCATGACAGTGACCTTATTATACACAAAGGTGAGTTTAAAAGGGAAATTTCCATTTATATTTAATTTGGTGTTGTTGGAAAGTAGAAACAACCTGCTTTAATTCCATTCTTTTCTTTAGGGTAATGGGAGATAGATCTGCAAAAAGAGAAATTCTATGTTCCTCAAACTCCACCATTTGTTTTTGCCTGGCTGCCTGCAGGATCTTATCTTTAATGTGATAATAATGAAACTTGACGATAACATCACATGCCATGTTAGGGAGTGGGGGTCTGTTGAGAGCCCTATGTGCTCTGTCCATAAGTAACTGATCTTCCACTTCAGATATTAGTTGATTCCAGATAGTATTTAGAGCATTAGATAAGTTGGTATAAGTCTTTGGTAGATTTCTAATTCTAATCTATTTTCTAGATCTTCTAGTTGTGTTTGTAGTTGAAGTATTTGAAATTGTTGGTCATCAACAGATTTTTGTAATGACGGGATTCCTTCTGTAAGGTCATCAACTTTTACTTCTAGGTCAGCCGTTCTTGTACCGATTTCCAGAATATCTTTTCTGAGTTCCTGCAATTCTGACTTTAGTTCTTCTTGGAATACCATTTTTATTTGTTTGAGTAACACTTCATGAGAAGTGTTATCTGACTGTTCTATATCTGGTATAACTGTATTTTCATTTTCAGATGCTTCCTGCAAAGGTGATTGCACAAGACATTGATTATGTCTTTTTTTAGAAACTTGGAGACAGCCCTTTAATGTTTGAGTTTTCCCTTTTGTAGTAGCCATAGTGAAAAAGTATTCAAGCAGGTGCCTCACACCAGTGACAACATTTTGTAGCCAAACACTAATTCAAAGACCAATATTCTGTGCAGAATAATGTAGTAAAATTAACATCCAAGGGAACAAAACCACAACACCACATACAGCAAAAAAAAAAAACAACTATTCATCTACTGCAATATTTTCTGTGTGTGGTGCGATGCAGCCTCTATGTATTTCACCTCTCACATTCATACTCGTTTTAGTTATGTCAGTTCATTTTTATTTGAGAAGGAACATTTTATTTCCTGTTTTCTCTTGCATGTAAAAACTGGGAATTTCTTCCAGTATGCTCTTAACTATTAACAAGTATGAATCATTTCTCTGTGGGTATCTTTATCCTGCCAGGATCACAAACACACAATTCTATACAGAATCAAGGCAAAGAGACAAATGTTTTATTAACTGTATCTTCCCTGGCCTTATCGCATTTTTTCCTTGTTGTCAACCACAATATGCTTTGTCTGCAATATAGTGTCTAGGTATGCTCAGGAAGCCAGGAGTAAAATTAAAAAGTTTTGAATATAGGATCTGCCACGAGGGAAATGGCGTTCTGATATGTAGTAATTAGCTGCAACAATATTACAGCCAAGTCTGAGACCAAGACAGCCTGTCTATAAGATGCTTGCCACAACAATAATATGCAGGTTACAGTTTACTCCATTATAAGGCTGTATTATCTTTTTAGTGATTTATAAGGAGGCCTTAGGATATAGCTTTATAAAATATTCCAAGATGGCGCCCTGTATTCCTCTTTCAGACCGACAGAGCTACTGATAACGCAATTTAAAGGTTGCACCGCTATTATGTACCTTTTACTGTGATCCGTTATGTGACTGCAGCGGGGCTCTGTGCGATTGTTCAGTACAGATGAGGCCTAATGAAGCCACTTCGTTTAGCTTTCCAAAATGACGCCCGCTACCTTTTCCTCAGTCCTGCTGAGTATTTTGCAATCGATGCAAACGTCTAGCTGCGTCTCTCTAAAGCAGAGGTTTCCAAACTTTTCATGTTGGTGACACACTTTTTAGACCTACATCATTTTGCGACACAGTAATTCAGTTGTACTAGCAAACAGGAGGTTAAAGATATATAGACACATACATAAATAATATAATAACGAAATGTATTGACAAGTAACAATATGTATGTGCAAGAATTAAAAAAAAGTTTAATAACACCAATAGCTATACTATTTTAATGGGATGTATGAAGTTGATGGGATGAACACATTTGGTGAAATATTAGCTAAAGACACTCGCATTTTCATCATCAAGCATTTTTAAGCTTCCACTTCCTATCCATATATCAAGAGCAGGAGCAGCTACTGGGAGCTAGCTGCAAAAAAAACCCACTTTGACTTCTGACTTCAGCTCAGCATTTAAGCTGCCGCCCTAGTCCAACTGACTACTGCCCACGCTGCAAACACACTGCTATCCCACTCACTGACTACACATGCAGTCACAAACCGATTGAGGAGACTACACGTGCAGTCCGGAGCCAATGTGACACCAAAGGGAATAGTTTCAGTTCTTGGTGAGCTGCGCCAATAGGTTAGGATGATCTGTGACCCACTAGGTATCCATCACGTGTCAACCACGTGATATGCGTAGCAGGCAGGCAGAAAGTCAGAAACCAAAATTTTTTTTTTAAATTCAAAGAAATATGTGCTGAAGCAGGGACACACTTACACACTGCCACCGACACACTAGTGTGTCACGGCACACAGTTTGGAAAGCACTGCTCTAAAGCATCCACCACAGGGTCCCTCAGAATCTTGGGATACTATTGCCACCAATTATATCCTTTTTTGGAGGTTTTGTGTCAGATTGTGGCTGAATTAGTTCCAAAACTTGCAGAGCTGCAGAGAAACACATCCTCTCTGTAGCTGTCTAGCTCCGCCCCCCGTTTTCAAGGTTTTTGAATGATGCTGGTGTCCTTCAAAGTGGAACTCGTCCTATGCCTTAAAAGATAAATGTTTACCAGATAGATTATGCTCCTTTGATTATACTGGAGAGTGATGTGACGTGTGGAGGGTACAAGTGTTTTGAATATGGCTAATTTTTGGTTTTGCCACAAAATTTTAGTTTTTAGGTCAATTTGTATAACTTGTTGTTCAGATCCTAACAATACACAAAAATTTCCTTAGATTTCATCCAATTATTTAATGTATATATGGTTAAATCTTTTAGGAAAAACATAGTGATACCTATTACATAACATTTATGCCATACAGTTTGATGCATACGCAACTTTATGCTCACTAACATGTGCTATCTGTATTGTTCTATGCAGTTAGTGCCAGCAATGAAAAAGTAAAAAGCAACAATTTGAATGTGTGTGTATTTGTCTAAAGAAAGATTTCTAAAATTGTCTGTATATCTTCAAATGCAACATCTTAAAGGGACAGTCTACTTGAAAAATGTAATTGTTTAAAAATATAGAAAACCAATTCCCCAGTTTTGTATAACCAACATTCTTATATTTAATACACTTTTTACCTCTGGGATTACCTTGTATCTAAGACTCTGTAGACTGCCCCCTTAGCTCATTTCTTTTGACAGACTTGCAGCCAATCAATGCTGAGTGAGCATACTTAGGTTTAGCCTTCAACAAAGAATACCAAGAGTACAAAGAAAATGTAATGATAAAAGTAAACTGGAAAGTTGTTTAAAATTGCATGCCCTATCTGAATCATGAAAGTTTAATTTTGACTTTACTGTTCCTTTAAAGGGACATAATACTCATATGCTAAATCACTTGAAACTGATGCAGTATAACTGTAAAATGCTGACAGGAAAATATCACCTGAGCATCTCTATGTAAAAAAGGAAGATATTTTACCTCACAATTTCCTCAGCTCAGCAGAGTAAGTTCTGTGTACAAAGTTATACTCAGCTGTTGCCGAGCTGCAGGTAAAAAAAAATAAAGGGAAGAAATGAACAGCAGCCAATCAGCATCAGCAGTGCTGAGGTCATGAACTCTTTTACTGTGATCTCATGAGATTTCACTTAACTCTTATGAGATTTCATTGTAAACTTCCTTTAAACTGAATAGGGAAATAACATGAGAGTGCACAAGGCTCAACCCCTAAGCTGTCCCAGGACAGACACACTAATAGGCTGCTTAGAAATCCTTTACAATGGAAGGTGGCTACTAAGAAACTTTTGAGGTAAAATATCTTTCTTTTTTACATAGAGATGTTCAGGTGATATTTTGTAGTCAGCTTTTTACAGCTATACTGCATCACTTTCAAGTGTTTAAACATTTGGGTATTATGGCCCTTTAATATGAGAACCCTAGTCCGTTTAAACATATAATACTGAGTCTAATATTAATATTTGTAATAAATTAATAAATGTATGTCTAATTCTTATTTTTTATATATTATATTCTGGAAACAAATCTTTAAAAGTAATTCTGTCTGTATATGCAACAAGTAGAGCCGCATTCATACCATTTGAATACTAAATAAAAATGTCTTGCATCACATAAATTTGGATAACAAATTTTCTGCATTGCAAAAGTCATATAAAATTCAAAACATTTTTCATTTTTATGCACTGGATAATATCTCAAAAATTAATACATTGTAATGTAATTTTAGGATGAAACCATTTATCTCTCTGTTTTGGCTGCAATTTGACTTGTTTTCTCGACATTACTAATTGGTATGCATCACAAACTAATCAATCATTCCATTTACATCATTAAGATAGTGAGGAAAAATGCTGGGTAATTAATAAAAAAGTGCAGGGATAATATACAGCCATGCTTTCAGCACCACCATGCAAAAGACAGGGACTAAACAATTGAAAGATTTAACTTTTTTGCTATGAAACTAAGGGCTAGATTACGAATGGAGCACAATTTATTGCTCCCACTCGTGTGTTAACTTTGCTAGAAATACGTTTTTAGCATGCAACGTTATTCACGCGAGCAGTAAACAAGGCACGCAAAAAGCCAAACTTCGAATATTGAGAATGTGTTAACGTATTCCCCCATAAACTTCATCAGAGCCTGAAAAGGGTAAAACCCGATCACGTTTACTTTAGTGCGGTAACCTGACATGAATATTTCACATTCCAAAGTTCTTCACATAACAAAATATGTTCTATTTATTTTTAAATAAATATTTATATATTTATATATATATATATAGATGGATAGATAGATAGATAGATAGATAGAACATTGGAATGTGACATATTTACAGTAAATACATAGTTAAATACTTTATTAAATATGAATATTGCATAAATATGATTTCTAATGTTTTCAGCAAGAGCCGCAATAAACCCCTTATCCCTCATGCACAACAGTTAGCGCGCCTTCCTTTATTTCTATAACATTTAAAAGTACATTTGAATGTAAAATAGCAAACTATACACGTTAATATAAGCATGTTGTGGGCTCTTGCAAGAAGAGGATTGAGTAAGTATGATCTCCAGAATGCGTTAATGTAAATATTTGTAGTTACAGGTGCTTCGAACCATTTAAATTTGTTTAACACAAACAATTGTAAATGTTTTATGAAAATGCGATTTAAGTAACGAAAACCGAATAGTGCAGGTAACGAATATTCGGGGAAATGAATTTCCTCGAATATCCGAAATGAAAATTTCGTCAAATACTTACCTTTTCAAACTAGAGAGCGCGCTAACCTGATCCTCTTCTTGCCAAAGCCTTGGCCAAACTAACTAAAGTTAGTGCAAGTCCTGGGAACCGAGAATGTTAAGCCAGGTGTTAGCACAGTGAGGGCTCTGGCAAGAAGATGATCGAGTGAGCGCAATCTCCAGAAAAATAAGTATTTGTAGCTACAGTATTTGAACAATTTAAATTCATTTAACGAAAAAAAATGTAAATATTTAATAAAAATTTGATTTATGAAATTAAAACTGAATAGTGCAGGAAACAAATATCCTCGAATATCCAAAATTAAAATTTAGTCCGTAACAAGATTCTCCTAGTTCCTTTAACGGTGCATTATTTTACTTTAAAGAATATCATCTATATAAAAGAAATTAATAATATAAGAAATAGTTTTTTTTTCTTAAAGGATGTCATTTTTAACTTTGCCTGCAGCATTAGAAGCTCATAAGCTTCCTTTTGTAAGAACCATTTGCATTAAATGGATATTTAAACTTCAACTATGCAGGTATAATATAAAATATCTTCCTTTTTGTATCTTGAAATATGTATAGAGGCAGCATTTATCCTTTCTTAAATGAAATATAGCACTTGTTACAGGTTTTCTATTATTATTTTAAAATCTATTACCTACAAAATGACATGGTAGGTGAAATGCTCAGTGTAAAATACATATAATGAAATTTAAAATTACTCAAAAGCATGAGCAAAAGTTATTTTCACTAATAAAAAGTCCATAATATCAGTTATTCCTTGCAGGTGATTATCCACAGCAAATTTACAAAATGTAACCACTTTGATACACTTTTAAATTAGTCTAGATAGTCTGAACAAATATATGTTGGCTATAGATTTATGTAGTTTTCTACTAAGGGATTCATTAAGCCTTTCATGAAATATATGCAAGAAATGAATGCAAGTAAGAAAAAATCATGCAAACCTTGTATTAGTGGGTTTTATTTTTCCAAAAGTAGATTTTTACAATGCATATCATATTTAATATATGAATATGATCTTACTTTAGTTGTGTAAATTATTTTTTTTTAATTTCCCCTTGGCTATTTATTTGTGACCTGAAAAATAGATGATAAGCCTGTCCATAGGGCAGTCTATTTAAAATTACAAAAAATAAATAAACAAAATTATCAAAAATAAAAAAAATTAAACCTAATCTAATACCCCTATAAAAATACCCCCCCAAATAAAAACACCCCTAATCTAACAATACACTAACAATAGTCCTTAAAAGGGCCTTTTGTAGGGCATTGCCCTAAGTTAAACAGCTCTTTTACCTAAAAAAAATTACAAAGTACCCCTAAAAGTAAATCCCCCACCCACACAACCCCCCAAAATAAAAAAAACTAAGTCTGAAAAACCTAAGCTATGGGTAGCTTAGCTTTTTTTAGACTTAGGTTTTTTTTATTTTGGGGGCTTGTGTGGGTGGTGGGTTACTTTTAGGGGGTAATTAGTACTTTATTTAGGTAAAAAAGCTGATCGCTAAAGGGCAATGCCCTACAAAAGGCTTTTTGTTTTTATGGGCAGCAAAAGAGCTGATTGCCCTTTAAAGGAAAATATATATATACAAATGCCAATTTTGGGGCAATGGGTAACTTATGTTTTTTAGACTTAGGTTTTTTTTTATTTTGGGGGGGTAGGTTGGGGGGGACTTTATAATTTTTTTAGGTAAAAGAGCTGTTTATCTTAGGGCAATGCCCTACAAAAGGCCCTTTTAAGGGCTGTTGGTAGTATAGTGTTAGATTAGGGGGTGTTTTTATTTTGGGGGGCTTTTTATAGGGGTATTAGTTTAGGTTTAACATTTTTTATTTTGGATAATTATGTTTTTTTTGTTAATACTTCGTGTGGGTGGTTAGTTGTTTTTTTTTGTTAATACTTAGTGCGGGCGTTTATGGGTTTTTTTGTTAATAATTTGTGCGGTGGTTAGGTTATTATTTCGTGCCAGCGGGTATTTTTTTTTGTTAATACTTTGTGCAGGCGTTTATGTTTTTTTTGTTAATACTTCGGCGACGGAAGCGTTACAATTATTTATTTGTTGTTATCAGCACTCACTATTTTACCAGTGGGTATATATTGCACAATTCCCTGTGTTACAATTATGTATAGAGAATTGGTGCACGGGGAAAGTAATAATGAAAATTCAAATTGGAAAAGAGACTTTCTGATTGGAGGGGTAAAAAAAAAGGACAGGAATAGACCATCCTATCAATCACTACCTATATCCTAAAAAATTATAAATTATTAATAATGTGCTAAGATCCTGTCTGATCTAATGCAATACTCCAATCAGGAATTCACTTTTCCAGTTTGAAAAGCACACTGGTCTAAAAGAGGCTGCTTCCGGGTGGTAAATCGCCATAGAACAAGCCACTGAGCTGTTGTTCGTTCCTGGTAGAGCGCTTCTCTCTTTGTATGCAAATTATTATGACCCTGGGGAAGTCTCCCTATGGGTGATGGGGGAAACCAGACGTGGACTCCTTACCCAGTGTGCTTAGAGGAATGTGGCTGCACCTCACTGACGAGGCCCATAGGAGGCTGAAACGATCGTCTGGGGTTGTCATGTTCCTTGTTCAGAGGAGAATTGCCTGGTATTTCGGGGCTGGACTGACCTTACTTGGCGGGATCAGACTGATATACTTCAGGAAAGTTTTCTTCTGTGAAAAGCACACTGGTCTAAAAGAGGCTGCTTCCGGGTGGTAAATCGCCATAGAACAAGCCACTGAGCTGTTGTTCGTTCCTGGTAGAGCGCTTCTCTCTTTGTATGCAAATTATTATGATCCTGGGGAAGTCTCCCTATGGGTGATGGGGGAAACCAGACGTGGACTCCTTGCCCAGTGTGCTTAGAGGAATGTGGCTGCACCTCACTGACGAGGCCCATAGGAGGCCGAAACGATCGTCTGGGGTTGTCATGTTCCTTGTTCAGAGGAGAATTGCCTGGTATTTCGGGGCTGGACTGACCTTACTTGGCGGGATCAGACTGATATACTTCAGGAAAGTTTTCTTCTGTGAAAAGCACACTGGTCTAAAAGAGGCTGCTTCCGGGTGGTAAATCGCCATAGAACAAGCCACTGAGCTGTTGTTCGTTCCTGGTAGAGCGCTTCTCTCTTTGTATGCAAATTATTATGACCCTGGGGAAGTCTCCCTATGGGTGATGGGGGAAACCAGACGTGGACTCCTTGCCCAGTGTGCTTAGAGGAATGTGGCTGCACCTCACTGACGAGGCCCATAGGAGGCCGAAACGATCGTCTGGGGTTGTCATGTTCCTTATTCAGAGGAGAATTGCCTGGTATTTCGGGGCTGGACTGACCTTACTTGGCGGGATCAGACTGATATACTTCAGGAAAGTTTTCTTCTGTGAAAAGCACACTGGTCTAAAAGAGGCTGCTTCTGGGTGGTAAATCGCCATAGAACAAGCCACTGAGCTGTTGTTCGTTCCTGGTAGAGCGCTTCTCTCTTTGTATGCAAATTATTATGACCCAGGGGAAGTCTCCCTATGGGTGAGGGGGGAAACCAGACGTGGACTCCTTGCCCAGTGTGCTTAGAGGAATGTGGCTGCACCTCACTGACGAGGCCCATAGGAGGCCGAAACAATCATCTGGGGTTGTCATGTTCCTTGTTCAGAGGAGAATTGCCTGGTATTTCGGGGCTGGACTGACCTTACTTGGCGGGATCAGACTGATATACTTCAGGAAAGTTTTCTTCTGTGAAAAGCACACTGGTCTAAAAGAGGCTGCTTCCGGGTGGTAAATCGCCATAGAACAAGCCACTGAGCTGTTGTTCGTTCCTGGTAGAGCGCTTCTCTCTTTGTATGCATATATTTATATATATATATATATATATATATATATATATATATATATATATGTATAGGTCGATAGATAGATGATAGAGATAGAAATAGATAGATAGATAGATAGATAGATAGATAGATGATAGATTCATGACTAAACGGGATATGTTTTTCGTTTTCACAAAACTAATATCTAAATAAATGCACTATAAAGAAAATAAATGAATACTGATAAATATCATCAATATTAATTTGTTTCCTTTAAATAGTTAAATACTTACCTTTAGCGCTCTGGAGTTCTACTCTAACCAAGTCCTCTTCTTCACAGAGCCCGGCCTCGCTAATATGAAGCTTAGCACGGCATGCTCCCAAGGCCTGCACTAAATCTTGCCCATGTAATCCTCTCAACCTTATTAAATGCACTTATGTTAATACCCCACAATTCGCATGTGCCCTTTGGGATGCATGATCTGTATGCAACAAACTCACTTCTACTTATGACCTATTCATTTCACAATCACTTAACCTAATAGCCTTCACAGAAACTTGGCACTTCTCTTCGAACAAAACTGCTGAAGCCTCTCTGTCCTATGGTGCAGGCAGTGGCTTGCCCTTCCGTCACACTCCCAGGCCAGGAGACAGACAAGAAATGAGCGTTGCACAATATGAATGGGACATTTATTAATTTACACAGGGTCCATATGCATACAAACAATGTTTTGGGTCTGCTATAGGCCCTTAGTCATGTTCTTCTGATCACATATAGGTTAGGTCCGTGCCTTTTATACCTACTATGAGCCAGATTATGAGTTGAGCGCAAATATTTACGCATGAGCGATATCAGGGTTTCCTCTTTGCTCTTTAACCCATCGCAGGCCCAGAACAGTTCCCAGCCCCTCTCTCCTAAGCCCACAACTGTCCCTCCCTCCTCAGCCCACAAAAGCTACCTGCTTCTCCTTCCTCACCCACAAAAACTACCATTCCCTCCCTTCCTCCTCTCTTTTTAACCCATCTCAGCCCAAAACTGTTCCCTGCCCCTCCCTCCTCAGCCCACAACAGTTATCTGCCCCTCCCTCCTCAGCCCACCACAGTTACCTGCCCCTACCTTACCCCTCTCTCTTTAGCCCAGAACCATAGCAGCTGGGAGAAAAGGAAGAGTGGGTAAAGCATGATGTATGCTGAGAAGAGGCAGATTTAACAATAAAACCCTGGAATCAAGTGGGATGTGGCAGTCTTGAATTTCTTGCCTTTGAAGATTTATGGTTGTGTGCTGTCTTACAACTGATTGATAAGGAGGGAAAGTAGGTATTTCATTTCTGCCTATTCTCCCATGTAGATGTCTGTGTTGCTGTTATCTAACGTCCTCCTTGCCCAGCATAACAATTTCTAGACACTTTGAAGCCGGGCTCCCACACTTCCTCTATTGTAACATCCCTTCTCTTATCTTAGGTGACTTCAACATACCCATTGACAATTCTAACATGCCTGCTGCCTAGAAACTTCAGTCTCTTACCACCTATTTTGGCATTTCCCAGTGGGCACCATCTCCAACTCACAAGTTCTCTAACTTTCCCTTTCGTCTCACTTACCACCATCTACTAATTTTCTTACTGCAACAACCTTACAAGTCCCCAAAACTGGTACCTTATAAGAATTTAAATAGCTTGGATCTCACAGACATTTCTGCTTAACTGAACTTTCTTCTCGCCAACATTTCATCCCTCTCTGGTCCAGACCTTGTGGTCTTACAGTATTAATCGGTACTAAAATCAACACTTGACAAAGCTGCACCCTCCTCACCATGCATCATGCACTTGACAACAACCAGGGCACACAAAACAGACTCTCTATCTTCAGTAATGTTCACGGACTGCTGAACACCAGTGGAGAATGTGCTGATTTCCTGCATTATAAATTCATCCTCAGATCATACAACTTTGCCCCCAGAAGGCTGTTCTCAAGCTTTAACCTCCTATGTCCGTCTGCACACATATCCACTACCAAACTCACTGCTTATATTATTGCTGATCACTTCAAAAATAAAATATACACAATTAGAAAAGACATCTCTCCCTCATAGCCCTCAAACCCAGCCCTCATACATAGCCTTTCTATTAACAAAACTTTCTGTTACCTTCCTCCTGTAACGGAGGAAGATGTTTTCATACTCTTATCTTCTGTTCATCTCATAACCTCTCCAATTGACCCGATTCCTTCAAGACTTCTCCCCTCTCCCTCTAGTTATTTAACCCCTTCCCTAACTCATCTCTTTTACCAGTTTCTCACCACTGGCAAATTTCCTAATACATTCAAGCATGCGACAATCACACCAATCCTAAAAAAGCCCTCCTCCTCCCATTCTAATTATTAACTGGTCTTCTCACTTCCAATTGCCTCCAAATTATTGGAAAAACTAGTGTATAATCGCCTAACTCAATTTATCTCAGTTAACTCCTTACTTGATCCCCTGCAATCTAGTTTCTGCGCTAAACCACTTTTACAAAAGTAACAAATAATATGTTGTCAGCTAAAACAAAGGGACTCCATACTAATTCTTCTTGAGCTATCTGTTGTTTTTGACACAGTTGACCATCCTCTCTATTAAACAATCCAAATTTTTTGGCATCTGACACAGCCAACTCCTTGATTGCTTCATATCACTCAAACTGCTTGTTTACAGTTTTATTTAACAGCATATCCTCTGATCCTTTGTCTCTCTCAATAGGAGTATCTCAAGGCTCTGTCTTGGGTCCCTTGCTTTTTTATCTATACAGTCACCCTTGGCAAACATATATCCTCCTTTGGATTCCAGTACAACTTATATGCTTAGGATACTCAAATCTACCTTTCTTCTCCTGATATTTCTCCCTCTTTACTTAACTAGATTACTAACTGTCTATCTGCAATTTCCACCTAGATGTCCTTGCACTACCTCCAACTGAATCTGTATAAAAATTAGCAATTTCTACCTAGATGTCATCGCACTACCTCCAACTCAATCTGTATAAAAATTAGCTGCTTCTTATCTATCTTCCACTATAAGACCAAACTTGGCCAGTAGTCTTCTTATCCCAGCGTAAAGCTGAAATAATAGGGAATATCCCAGAGCAGAGAAAGGTTGCAAAATTTGGTAAGCAGTACTCACAATAGGCAGGGTAGTCTTTGGCGGCAACAGGTAGGGAATCCAGCGGTATCGCAGATCAAGGGTAAACTAATAGAAGGACTGGAAACCAGCAGGAATCAGCAACAAAGGGAATCCAATAATTACAGTTTAGGAATAAACCAATAGAATGGTCAGGCAGGCAGAGTTCGGCAACAGTATAGCAATCCAATGGTTGAAGGGTTAAACAGGCAGAGTGGTCAGACAGGCAGAGTTCAGCAACTGTGAGGCAATCCAGTATTTTAGAGTTAAGCAAGCAGAGGCAGGCAGAGTTTAATAACAGAATAGCAATCCAGTACTTTAGGGGTTAAGCAAGCAGAGTAGTCAGACAGGAAGAGTTCAATAACGTTATGACAATCCAGTATACAGTAACAATCACACCCAGGAGCACACTAAGTAACACCTATACTTGGGCAGTGACAGGTAGAAAGTGAGCAACTTACATAGGCAAAGGATTCGTGCCACAAGAAATCATGACTGGCTTTAGAATCAAAAGGGATGATGTCACCACCGCACACACACACAGGAGCCAACTCTACCCTAGGCAACGAGCAGAACAGCAGCCGCCGTGTCCCAAGCAACAGCTAGAGCGGCGTGGCGTGACATAACCCCCTTCTCAAGGGCTCCCTCGAGGAACCAGATTCGGTCTCAAAGGATGAGCAGCATGAAATCTGGAGCCCAAAGATGGAGCATGCACATCACGGGAAGGAACCCAGGAACGATCCGCCACAGAGTAACCTTTCCAATGAACCAGATACTGCAGTTGTCTGTGCCTGTATCTGGAGTCCAGGATCTTAGCAACCTCATATTCTGGGTCACCACGGACCAGGAGTGGAGGAGGAGGAGCTTGGAGCCGGGTATATCTATTCTTGATGTAAGACTTGAGAAGTGAGATGTGGAAGACTGGGTGTATGCGCAGGGTTTTGGGCAAGGCCACTTTGTAGGCAATAGGAGAAATAGGAGAAATAGTCTTTTCAGGACTTTGTAAGGACCGATAAACCTAATTTGTGACTGGGTTGACGCAGACTAATTAGTCGAGTAGAGACCTACCCTGTTTGTATATCTAGGTCCTTGACTAGCTTGTCTCTATATAGATATATTTGCTTACATAAGACTTTTCTTGTTGTGCTGATAGAGGGAACAGTGATCACTATTTTTAAATTAAATTTTTCTTTTTTATCGGTTGGAATGGTCCACATTAATTTTATTACCTACTTTATTAAATGTTAAGTTTTAATTCACTAACACTCCACACAGCTCATATTTGTATATAACTACCCTTCCCAAGTGTGCCCATAAAAGCCTTCCCTTTTTCTCTTTTTGTTTAATTAACAAACGCCTAGATTTAGAGTTCTGCATTAGGGTTAAAAAGCAGCGTTAAGGGGTCCTAACGCTGCTTTTTAACGCCCGCTGGTATTTAGAGTCAGGCAGGAGAGGGTCTACCACTCACTTTCTTTCCGCGACTCGAGGCTACCGCAAATCCCCTTACGCCAATTGCGTATCCTATCTTTTCTATGGGATTTGCCTAATGCTGGTATTACGAGTCTTGGAAGAAGTGAGCGGTACAGCCTCTACCACCAAGACACCAACCGCAAAAAAAAGTCAGTAGTTAAGAGTTTTATGGGCTAATGCCGGAACATAAAGCTCTTAACTACAGTGCTACAAAGTACACTAACACCCATAAACTACCTATGAACCCCTAAACTGAGGCCCCCCCACATCGCAAACCCTATAATAAATTTTTTTAACACCTAATCTTCTGACCGGACATCGCCGCCACCTACATTATTCCTATGAACCCCTAATCTGCTGCCCCTAACATCGCCGACACCTACCTACACTTATTAACCCCTAATCTGCCGACCGGACATCGCTGCTACTATAATAAAGTTATTAACCCCTAAACCTAAGTCTAACCCTAACACCCCCCTAAGTTAAATATAATTTAAATAAAACGAAATAAATTTACTATAATTAAATAAATTATTCCTATTTAAAACTAAATACTTACCTATAAAATAAACCCTAATATAGCTACAATATAACTAATAGTAACATTGTAGCTATTTTAGAATTTATATTTATTTTACAGGCAACTTTATATTTATTTTAACTAGGTAGAATATCTATTAAATAGTTACTAACTATTTTATAGCTACCTAGTTAAAATAATTACAAAATTACCTGTAAAATAAATCCTAACCTAAGTTACAATTACACCTAACACTACACTATCAATAAATTAATTAAATAAATTACCAACAGTTATCTAAACTAAAATACAATTAAATAAACTAAACTATAGTATATAAAAAAACAAACACTAAATTACAAAAAATAAAAAAATATTACAAGAATTTTAATCTACGTAATTACACCTAATCTATGCCCCCTAATAAAATAAAAAATCCCCCCAAAATAATAAAATGCCCTACCCTATACTAAATTACCAAAGTAATCAGCTCTTTTACCAGCCCTTAAAAGGGCTTTTTGCGGGGCATTGCCCCAAAGTAATCAGCTCTTTTACCTGTAAAATAAAATACAAGACCCCCCCAACATTACACCCACCGACCACACACCCCTACTCTAAAACCCACCCGATCCCCCCTTAAATAAACCTAACACTACCCCCTGAAGATCACCCTACCTTGAGCCGTCTTCACCCAACCGGGCCGAACTCTTCATCCGATGGGGGCACAAGTGGTCCTCCAGCCAGGGAGAAGTCTTCATCCTATCTGGGCAGAAGAGGACATCCGGACTGGCAGACATCTTCATCCAAGAGGCATCTTCTATCTTCATCCTTCCGGCGATGAGCGGCTCCATCTTGAGGAACTCGGGCGCAGAACATCCAGCTCTACCGACGACTACCCGACGAATGACTGGTCCTTTAAATGATGTCATCCAAGATGGCGTCCCTCGAATTCCGATTGGCTGATAGGATTCTATCAGCCAATCGGAATTAAAGTAGGAAAAATACAATTGGTTGATTTAATCAGCCAATCGGATTGAAGTTTAATCGTGTGGGTTTTAGAGTAGGGGTGTGTGGGTGGTGGGTTGTAATGTTTGGGGGGTCTTGTATTTTATTTTACAGGTAAAAGAGCTGATTACTTTGGGGCAATGCCCTGCAAAAAGCCCTTTTAAGGGCTGGTAAAAGAGCTGATTACTTTTGTAATTTAGTATAGGTAGGGAATTTTAGTTTTTTTGGGGCTTTTTATTTTATTAGGGGGCTTAGATTAGGTGTAATTAGATTAAAACTCTTGTAATATTTTTTTATTTTTTGTAATTTAGTGTTTGTTTGTTTTTGTACTATAGTTTAGTTTATTTAATTGTATTTTAGTTTAGATAATTGTTGGTAATTTATTTAATTAATGTATTGATAGTGTAGTGTTAGGTGTAATTGTAACTTAGGTTAGGATTTATTTTACAGGTAATTTTGTAATTATTTTAACTAGGTAGCTATTAAATAGTTAGTAACTATTTAATAGCTATTCTACCTAGTTAAAATAAATACAAAGTTGCCTGTAAAATAAATATAAATCCTAAAATAGCTACAATGTTACTATTAGTTATATTGTAGCTATATTAGGGTTTATTTTATAGGTAAGTATTTAGTTTTAAATAGGAATAATTTATTTAATTATAGTAAATTTATTTTGTTTTATTTAAATTTTATTTAACTTAGGGGGGTGTTAGGGTTAGGGTTAGACTTAGGTTTAGGTGTTAATAACTTTATTATAGTAGCGGCGACATTGTGGGCGGCAGATTAGGGGTTAATAATTGTAGGTAGGTGGCGGCGATGTTAGGGAGGGCAGATTAGGGGTTAATACAATTTATTATAGTGTTTGCGATGCAGAAGTGCGGCGGTTTAGGGGTTAAAACATTTATTATAGTGGCAGCGATGTCCGGTCGGCAGATTAGGGGTTAATAAGTGTAGGTAGGTGGCGGCGAGGTGGGGGGGCAGATTAGGGGTTAATAAATATAATGTAGGTGTCGGCAATGTTAGGGACAGCAGATTAGGGATTCATAGGGATAATGTAGGTGGCGGCAGTGTCCGGAGCTGCAGATTAGGGGTTAATAACATTATGCAGGTGTCAGCGATAGCGGGGGTGGCAGATTAGAGGTTAATAAGTGTAAGGTTAGGGGTGTTTAGACTCGGGGTTCATGTTAGGTGTAGACTTAGAAAGTGTTTCCCCATAGGAAACAATGGGGCTGCATTAGGAGATGAACGCTGCTTTTTTGCAGGTGTTAGTTTTTTTTTTAGCCAGCTCAGCCCCATTATATCCTATGGGGAAATCGTGCACAAGCACGTTTTTCCAGCTTACCGCTACCGTAAGCAACGCTGGTATTGAGGGTTGAAGTGAAGCTAAATTATGCTCAACGCTCACTTTTCTGAGGCTAACGCAGCCATTCAGAAAACTCGTAATACCAGCGTTGTCTTAAGGATGCGCTGGAAAAAAAGGCTTGTTAGCACCGCAGGTCTTTACCGACAAAACTCTAAATCTAGCGGAAATGTTCTAAGATAGGCCTCAAGATCCTGATTTACTCTCTCAGTTAGCCCATTAGTCTGAGGATGGTAGCCAGAAGACAAGAAAACAATGGTTCCAATCAGCTTGCAAAAGGCTCTCCAAAAGGTAGAGATGAATTGCGGGCCTCTGTCGGAAACAATATTCATGGGAATGCCATGAAGTCGTACCACATGCAAGAGAAGAAGAGGTGATAATTCTTGGCCAGAAGGCAGTTTCTTTAGGGGTACAAAATGAGACAGTGTGGAAAATCGATCCACCACAACCCAGATAACCCAGATATAGGTCAGAAGGGGGGAGGTCCACAATGAAGTCCATTGTTATGTGTGTCCAAGACTGTTTGGGAATGGACAATGGTTGGAGCAAGCCAGGAGGCAAGGTTCGGGGAGTTTTGTTGGCAGCACAAGTCGTGCAGGCTTTCACATAATCCTGAGCATCAGACTTCATAGTAGGCCACCATACATGTCAGGAAAGAAGCTTAAAAGTCCTTGTCAAACCTGGATGTCCTGAAAGTTTACTATCATTAGCCCAGGAAAGCACAGGAGTGTGTAGGTTCAGAGGTACAAAAAGGATATCGGGAGCCACAGGGGCTTCAGGAGGATTTCTAGACAGGGCACTTGCAGTCTTTGAAGTGGAGGGTGTGATGTTTTCAATAGGAGCTTCGGAGGAATCACTAGAGTGAGGAAACTAACAGGAAAGAGCATCAGCCTTCTTGTTTTGGGCCCAGGAAGATAAGAGACCACAAAGTTAAAACGGGAAAACAAGGCCCACCTGACCTGTCGAGGATTGAGTCGATGAGCAGTCTATAGGTAAGTCAGATTCTTCTAGTCAGTGAGAATAAAAAAATAAAACGTTGTAGTCAGTGAGAATAAAAAAAAATAAAACTTTTCGAGAAAAAGGCTACAGGGTGCAACATGGAGGTTAAAGGATCCCTATGGGTTAGAACTGCTCCAATCCCTATCTCGGAGGCATCAACCTCTAAAGTGAACTGTAGGTCAGGATCAGGATGGTGGAGCACATGAGCAGAACAAAAGCCTTTTTTTTCAGACAAGAGAAGGCATTTATGGCTTCAGGCCAATGTTTACAGTCTTTGTTCTGTTTTGTCAATTCAGTGAGTGGAGCGACAGTTTAGGAAAAGTTCTTTATAAACTTGCTGTAATAATTGGAGATTCCCCAAGAATCTCTGTAGTTCCTTTAATGAAGTGGGTTGAGGCCATTCTAGAACTGCGGTGAGCTTAGCAGGATACATGGCAAAACCTTCCTTCCAGATGACATAACCAAGGAACTTGATCTGAACTTGATCAAACTCACATTTTTCTAGTTTGGCTACCAGAGAATTGTCTCTAAGACGTAGAAGTACCTGTCTCACGTGTTTATGATGCTCCTCCAGGGTGGAGGAGAAAATAAGGATATCACCCAGGTAGACAATGACAGTGCGATTGAGGAGGTCATGGAAGACATTGTTGACAAATGCCTGGAAGACTGCAGGGGCATTACACAGCCCAAAGGGCATTATGAGATATTCGTAATGCTCTGATCTTGTGTTGAAGGTGGTCTTCCATTCGTGCCCTGGGAAGATACGAATCAGATTGTATGCACCACGTAGGTCCAGCTTGGTGAAGTAGCGAGCATTCTGAAGTGAATCATACAGTTCAGTAATCAACGGAATGGGATAGCAATTCTTGATAGTGATGTTGTTTAAAGCCCTGTAGTCGATACAGGGTCTGAGCCCACCATCCTTCTTACTGACGAAAAAGAAGCCAGCCCCAGCAGGAGAGGGGAAAGGGCAAATGAAACCTTTAGCTAGGTTCTCTTGGATGTACTTCTCCATGGATTTGGTTTTAGATTTGGAGAGAGGAAATAGGTCAATTTTGCAGTCATAAGGACGGTGGGGTGGAAGCACATCATCTGCTTTTTTTTCAAACACATCTGTGAGATCCGCATATACTGAGGGAAGGCTTGAAGGGTTCTGTAGACTGGGTATGGGGATGCAGAGAAGAGGAGTAACCTTAGCAAGGCAGGAGTGGAAGCAGGATGTACCCCAGGAGGCCAATTGTCCCTCAGCCCAGTTGAACTGTGGATTGTGTATATAAAGCCAAGGAAGACCAAGGATGACAGGCTGTGGGAATGAATGAGCTCAAACTGCATATGTTCAGTATGAACGACTCCCACTGTCAGGGTCAGGGGCGCTGACTCGAAATGGATTAACCCTGAACCAAGGGGAGTGCCATCCAGAGTAGTTATTTTGAGACAATATATTTTCTACAGAAGAGGCAACCCAGCCTGAATCATAAAATGATGATCCAGAAAGTTTCCAGCTGCCCCTGAGTCAATGAAGGCTTGAGTGTGGACAGAAATCTGAAGGAAGGTAAAGGTAACAGGTACCAGGATCCAAGAGGAGTGAGGAGATTTAGTAGTGATCATGCTTAGAGGTACCCCAGTGTTATCCTCTAAGCATTGGCTTTTCCCGGCCGAATGTCACAATTCTTTAGTTGGTTGGAGTTAGAACCACAATAAAAGGATAGTCTCAATCTCATTCTTCCTTATCTTTCAGACTCTGTGGGTTTGAAGGAGGAGAGATCCATGGCTTCCTCTACTGTGGTAACTGGAGGTGCTGAAGGGGTAGAGGATAGTGAAGAGACCAGACAAATAGAAGGACGGGAGGGAAGGACTCTCTGAGTTATGTCTCTCTTAGCTTGGAAGCTCCTGGAAGCGAGAATCTAGACTGATACAAAGTGATATAAAGTCATCCAAGGAAGCAGGAACATCACGATAAGTAAGATCATCATAGTGCAAAACTCAATGGCATGTTGTGCCACAGTTCTATTGTTCTGGTGGAGATCCAGGAGAGAGTATTCTACAGCAGAAGTACGGCCAGAGGTCCCAAACACAGAAGATAATGCAGAAATGAAAGCATCAGCATCATTCAGGAGTGGAGCGTTCTGTTCCAAAAGGGGGGAGACCCAGGCTAGGGCCTTGTCTTTCAGTAAGTATATGATAAAGGTGACCCTTGACTGATGAGACAGGAAGGTATGAGGATCATTGCGAAAGTGCAGCCTGCCCTGGTTAACAAAACCCCTACAATCAGTAGTACATTCATATTTGTCAGGTAACAGTATCCGGGGTATACTTCCAGAAGCAGGGGAAGAAGTTGCAGTACTAGGAGCAGAGACTGGCGGTACAACAGGAGCAGTATCCTTCACTGCAACTAGTGTGAAGAGTTGAGCGGTTATAGCCTCTAGTTTGGAATCCACACTCTGCAACTGTACGGTATGGGTTCCCAACATCTGTCCTTGAAGATAAACTGCTCTTGCTACCTCATTTGGGTCCATGGCCCAAGTATAATATAATGATCGTAGGATATTCCACTATCAGACCAAACTTTGCCAGTAGTCTTCTTATCACGGTATCAAGCTCTGGGAATATCCCAGAGCAGAGAAAGTTTGAGAAATGAGGTAAGTGGTACTCACAATAGGCAGGGTAGTCTTTGTCGGCAACAGGTAGGGAATCCAGTGGTATGGCAGCTCAAGGGTAAACCAATAGAAGGACTGGAACAGGCAGGAATCAGCAACAAAGGGAATCCAGACAGGCAGAGTTCAGCAACTGTATGGCAATCCAGTATTTTAGGGTTAAGCAAGCAGAGTAGTCAGACAGGCAGAGTTCAATAACTTTATGGCAATCCAGTATACAGTAACAATCACACCCAGGAGCACACTAAGTAACACCTATACTTGGGCAGTGATACGGAGAAAGTGAGGAACTTACATAGGCGCAGGAGATCCTGACCGGCTTAAAAATTAAATGTGACGTCATCGCTGCACGCACACAGGAGCCGACTCTACTTTAGGCAATGAGTAGAACAGCAGACGCCCGCATCCCTAGCAACAGCTAGAGTGGTGCGGCGTGGCAGTTATGGTTTTAATGCTGTAAAAATAACCATTTCAGTGTTAAAACCGTAACGCAGACTTTACGAGTCTTGTCGGTATAGCTATACCGCAACGTCAATCCTGCACTCAAAAAAATAACGTTTTTGTGTGGGATTTCCATAGCGCCGATAACGCCATGATCCGTTCCGCTATCAGAAACCAGTGGTTATGAGTTTTGCGCAACAAAACTGATACACAAAACTCATAACTAAAATGTTACAAAGTACACTAACACCCATAAACTACCTGTTAACCCCTAAACCGAGGCTCTCCTGCATCGCAAACACTATAATAAAGTTATTAACCCCTAATCTGCTGCTCCCGACATTGCCGCAACTAATAAAAGTTATTAAGCCCTAAACCACTGGCCTCCCACATCACCGCAACTAAATAAACCTATTAACCCCTAAACCGCCAGCCCCCCACATCACAAAAAACTAAATTAAACTATTAACTCATAAACCTAACAACCCACTAACTTTAAATTAAAATTACAATATCCCTATCTTAAAATAAATAAAAACTTACCTGTGAAATTAAAAAAACCTAAGTTTAAACTAACAATTAACAACTATTATACTAAAATTAAAAAACTACCAATTAAATAAACTAAATTACACTTAAAAAAAACTAACACTACTAAAAAAAATAATCTAAAATTACAAAAAATAAAAAATACTAAATTACAGAAAACAACAAACACTACATTACAAAAAATAACAAACACTAAATTACAAAAAATAACAAACAAAATTATCCAAAATAAAAACAATTACAACTAATCTAATAACCTTATAAAAATAAAAAAGCCCCACAAAATAACAAAAACCTTAGCCTACAGTAAACTACCTTAAAAGGGCCTTTTGTAGGGCATTGCCCTAAAGAAATCAGCTCTTTTACCTACTAAAAAATACAAAGAACTCCCAACAGTAAAACCCACCACCTAACCAACCCCCCAAAATAAAAAAACCTAACTATAACAAAAACCTAAGCTACCCATTGCCCTGAAAAGGACATTTGTATGGGCATTGCACTTAAAAAGGCAATTTAGCTCTTTTGCATTGCCCTTAAAAGGGCATCTAGCTTTTTTAAAAAAAAAAACTTAATCTAAAAAAAAAACCAGCCAAAAAAAGTTTAAAAAAAAAACTAACACTAACCCCGACGATCCACTTACAGTTTCTGAAGTCCGGACATCCAGGCGGCGAGAAGTCTAGGATTCTCTTCAGCCACACTCTTAGGTCTGGTAATAGACAAGGAGGTGGTGTAGGTATTTTACTTTCCTCTCATTGCTCCTTTCAAAAAATATAACCCATCTCTTCCCTCACATTTTCCTACCGACCCCCTGGCTCCTCAACTCAATTTTTAGATCACTTGACTGTCTGGCTACCTTATTTCCTTTCCTCAGACACCCCTGCCCTCATTATTGGCGGCTTCAACATCCCTCTTGACAATCTCACTGCCTCCTCTTCAAAACAACTTCTGCAACTCACTTCCTCCTTCGGTTTGTCACAATAAACTGATTCTCCCACTCACAAAGACGGTAACCCTCCCTTGACCTGATCTTTAGCTATCGATGCACTATTACAAACTTCACAAACTCCCCTTTTCCTCTTTCTGACCACCATCTCCTCACTTGCAACATATCATCCCTCCCTCCTTCTACTCCTCACACCAAGCATTAGCAGAAGCATTATGTCATTAGATCAACAACAGCTTGCTAATTTCCTCAAACCTCTCCTCTCTTCCTTCTCCTCCTTCTCCTGCCCTGACCAATCTATCTGCCACTATAATTCCACTCTTGCATCTGTCCTTGACAAACTGTCCTCTCTTATCATAGCTCGTAAATCACACACTCATCCTCAACCCTGACATACTCCTCTGACACGATACCTATGCAGATGTTCCCGTACTGCTGAGTGACACTGGAGAAATTTTTGGAGTTCAGCTGATTTTCTTCATTACAAATTCATATTGAACTCCTACTATTCTGCCCTCAATCTCTTATAGCCACATTACTTCTCAACTCTTATCTCTACTTTTTCTTCAAAGCCAAAACATCCGTTCACCACTTTCAATACTCTTCTCCACCAACCCCCACATTCTAATACAACTTCTCTGTCAGCTCAAGACTTTGCCAGCCACTTAAATAACAAAATCAACTCCATCAGAAACAAAATCAGCTCTCAACATACTTCCATTCTTTCACCCCCTTAAACGCACGCAATCAACCACAACCCATGTAACCATAAACTTAGCTCTTTCTCCCCTGTTACTGAGGAAGATGTTTCTGCACTTATACTGTGCTCTCACCTCACTGCCTGTCTCCTTGACCCTATCCCCTCACAGTTACTCCCCTCCCTCTCTTCTACCCTTACCCCTAAACTAACACACATTTCAACCTCTCCCTCAATACTGGTGTATTTCCCTCATCTCTGAAACATGCACTGTTCACACCTATCCTCAAAAACCCTTCCCTTGATCCAACCTCCCCATCCAACTACCACCCTATTTCCCTCCTCTTTTTTGCCTCAAAGCTTCTCAAAAAGCTAATATATGCACGCATACCCCATTTCCTTACATTAAACTCCCTCCTTGACCCACTGCAATCTGGTTTTCCTCCCCATCACTCCACAGCGACAGCAATCGTTAAGGTTACCAATGACCTACTTACAGCAAGATCAAAAGGTCACTTCTCTCTGCTTATCCTCCTTGATCTGTCCACAGCCTTTGATACTGTTGACCACCCTCTTTTGCTCCAAACCCTCCAATCCTTCAGTATTTGTGACAAAGCCCTCTCGTGGTTCTCTTCCTACCTGTCAAACCACAGCTTTAGTGTAGCCTTCTCTGGGTCCTCCTCTGCCCCGTCACCACTTTCTATCAGGGTAGCACAAGGCTCTGTCCTTGGTCCCCTTCTCTTCTCAATCTACACTTCATCATTAGGTTCCCTAACTAAGTCCTATGGTTTCCAATATCATTTGTATGCTGACGACACCCAAATCTACTTCTCTGCACCAGACCTAACTCCTTCCTTGCTAACCGTGTCACTCACTGTCTTTCTCACATCTCTTCCTGGATGTCCTCTCACTACCTCAAACTAAATCTCTCTAAAACTGAGCTCCTTATTTCCCCCCTTCTTCCAAAATCTCCACCCCCATTCTCTCTATAACTGTCAAGAACTTCATCATTATCCCTACCCCGCATGCCTGATCTCTTGGGGTCACATTTGACTCAGATCTTTCTTTCACTCCTCACATTCAGTCCTTTGCTAAAGCCTGCGGCTTCCACCTTAAAAACATCTAAAAAATTAGACATTTCCTTACACAAGACACAACTAAGATTTTAATCTACTCTCTCATACATCTCAATTACTGCAACTCTGTCCTCTTTAATTTCCCCAGCTGTTGCCTAGCTTTACAATCCATAATGAATGCCTCTGCCAGGCTCATCTTCCTTACATGTCACTCTTCATCTGCTCCACATGTCTGCCAATCCCTTCACTGGCTTCCTCTTGCCTCTAGGATTAAACTCAAAATTTTCACTCTGACATACAAAGCCCTTAACTGCACTGCTTCCCCCTATATCTCAGACCTTGTCTCCAGATACTCTCCCTCCCGACCCCTTTGCCCTGCTCATGGCCTCCTACTCTCCTCCTCTCTTGTTACGTCCCCACAGGATTTCTCCAGACTGGCTTCCATCTTGTGGAACTCTCTGCCTCGCTCCACAAGACTCTCCCCTAGTTTTGAAAGCTTCAAGCGCTCCCTAAAGTCTGTTCAGGGATGCACACAAGCTACTCTAACCTTTATTTATACCAGTTCCTTACCTCCATTGCTATCCCCTGAACCCCCTTAGCATGTAAGCCTAAGAGTACAGCTGTTTGTAGATCACCTTCTTAAGAGCTGACTACAACAGTGCGGCTCTTGGAAGGGTCCTCTACCCATTTGATCCCTATAAATGTTTTGTTGTACTCTGCATGTGTTTATAGCGCTGCAGAATCTGTTGGCGCTCTACATATAACCGATAATAATAATAATAATAATCCAGGCGGCAAGAAGTCTTCATCCAGGCGGCAAGGTCTTCATGCCACATCTTCTATCTTCATCCCGGCGGCGTGGAGCGGGTCCATCCTTTAAGACATCCGGCGTGGAGTGTCCTCTTCATACGGTTGCCGCCGTACACTGAATCTTCAATGCAAGGGAGCCTTTTCAAAATGGCGTCCTTGCATTCCTATTGGCTGATTTGATTTTTGAAATTCAAATCAGTCAATAGGATGAGAGCTACTGAAATCCTATTGGCTGATTTGAATAGCCACTAGAATTTCAGTAGCTCTCATCCTATTGGCAGATTTGAACAGCCAATAGGATTTCAGTAGCTCTCATCCTATTGGTTGATTTGAATTTCAAAAATGGAATGCAAGGGACGCCATTTTGAAAAGGCTCCCTTGCATTGAAGATTCAGTGTACAGTTACGACCGTATAAAGAGGATGTTTTGAAGGATGGACCGCTCCGCGCCGCCGGGATGAATATAGAAGATACCATCTGGATGAAGATAGAATATGCTGCCTGGATGGAGGAAGGAAATAGTGGCAACGGTGTTAGTTTAAGCAAATATCAACCCCTTCATAATATAGTATGCTGAAATAATAGTAGATATATAATCTATTCAGTATTCATTATATACCAGTTAGTATCACTGGTGAAGTGTAGGAGAAGGTGGGTGCTGACTGTCTGATAGATATATAGGTACAAAAAAGAGAGAGAAGTTTGACAGTACTCAGCACTCACAAAACACTATATAGTAACAGTATGCATTGAAAACCGGATTGTGTCCAGAACTGGTTATTAAAACGTAACTTTTACTAATGATAGGATAAAATAATAAAGGTTGGCAAATAGTACCAAATGTATTACATAAATATGTGAGACATACATTTAAAACTTAGATTAAGAAACAGATCAGGACTGTGTGTGTGAGACTTCAAAAACAGAATTACTTCCCTGGGTAATAGTTCAAATACACCGTAACCCTCAGGGCTCAGAGAATACACGGATTGCTCTAAAGCTAATCTAAAAAGTGGATTGACCCCAACAACATTACCTAATCTGAGCAATACTGGTACCTAGAGCAGGAGAGGAAACGGTTTATAAATGACTGATTAAGGAAGGCAATTGCCACATCAATATAAGCTTAGAAAAGTCCCAGGTAAACACAAATTAGCAAGTCTCATGCACACAGACAAGGCCTGATGGTTATACAACCAGGCATAAGAGGAGGAGATATAGAACAAATGCTGCTCCAATCTGAATGCCGTTGGATTTTTTGGCTTAATACCCTTACACCCAATGGGATTAACGAACAGGATGGATTTGCGGCATTCCTGTAAATGAACAATAGGTGACTTTTTATGTGCATATAGATCAATAATCCATGACAGAAGGAACAGTAACACTATTGTAATAACCCATATAGGGATAAACTTCCATACTGGCACGAATGATAGTCCAACACTTGTAGCAGATGACATTTGGGAAATTACAGTACAAAATAAATTATAACTATAACCACTGTAATAAGAGATACACTTTAGCATATTTCATCTTATGATTGCATAACAATACTCTTTGCTTTTATAAATAAGAATAGTGTGTTCAATTTAAGTCAATTGGTGGATTAGTGTTGACATTATTCTCTTATTATCGTTTGTTGAAAAACGCAATTAAATTTGGTTAATCCACTAATGGGCAGGATTTGCACTATAGTGATAATATTGGCTGAAACATTGCAAACAATGTCCCCCCTTTTTTGGTTTGCTATTTGAAATGTGATGCGCATTACGTGAAATTATTCATAAATCTTACATACAGATTTTTGATATCAAGCTATTTTATGCACTTAATCTACTAGGGACACACAATAAGATTTCGTTTCAATAGAGTCAATACAGTATACTTATTCGTGTTAACATTACTCTTTGCTCTGACAGATATGAAGAGTGTGTCTGATTTAAGTCAATTTGTGAATGAGTTTTGACATCATTCTCTCATGATCGTTTTTTGAAAAACGCAATTAAAATTTAAACTTTCTATCAATATACATGGAGAGGCATAAGAAACAATACTCTTTGCTTTTATAAATAAGAATAGTATGTTCAATTTAAGTCAATTGGTGGATTATCGTTTGTTGAAAAACGCAATTAAATTTGGTTAATCCACTAATGGGCAGGATCTGCACTATAGTGATAACATTGGCTGAAATATTGCAAACAATGTCCCCCCCTTTTTTGATTCGCTATTCGAAATGTGATACGCATTACGTGATATTATTCATAAATCTTACATATAGATTTTTAATATCAAGCTATTTTATGCACTTAATCTACTAGGGACACACAAGAAGACTCCGTCTCAATAGAGTCAATATACTTATTCGTGTAAACATTACTCTTTGCTCTGACAGATAAGAAGAGTGTGTCTTATTGAAGTCAATTTGTGAATGATTTTTGACATCATTCTCTCATGATCGTTTTTTGAAAAACGCAATTAAAACTTAAATAAAATTAAATTTTCTATCAATATACATGGAGAGGTTTTATTTATTTATTTTTCTACATCAATAGAGTATTTACCTTCGTGTGATATAGGGAGGATGTTAACATCATTCTCTTATGATCGTTTTTTGAAAAAACGCAATCAAATTTTCTATCAACATACATGGAGAGGATTTATGCATCAATTGAGGATTTTCCTATGTGTGACATAGGAAGGATGAATCTCATTATATGTGTGTTGAAAGGTGTGAATGAAAATCTGTTATTGGTAATAAACGCAGATTTTTGTATTGTAAGACACTTTCGAATCCAATTGGTGGATAGAATTAATCTTTGACCAGGTGGGAGTGACAATTCTGAGTAAGCTAGACCTGCATGATTGAAAATTACAATCGAGTTTAGTAAATCATGTTGGGATGGAAAGGTTGCTGTCATCTTTCAATGCTCCTGACACCTATTCTTGATTTTGAAACAATGTAGCAAATATCTAATACCTTATATCACAAAATTGTTTCAACATGTTACTATCCTGACACCTGCTTGATACGATCATGTGATGAATCTTTAACCAATTACATTAAGCCTCTTGTGATAGGCTGCATCTAGAGGTGTGTGCTTAGAACCAATTTCTATTGGTCAATGACGATACAAATACCGGGTTGGGGCCCTGACTCTGGTTAGCCTCTGAGAAAGCCGTGCTAGCGGCGAAATGTACATCAGGCCTTGTATGTGTGCATGAGACTTGCTAATTTGTGTTTACCTGGGACTTTCTAAGCTTATATTGATGTGGCAATTGCCTTCCTTAATCAGTCATTTATAAACCGTTTCCTCTCCTGCTCTAGGTACCAGTATTGCTCAGATTAGGTAATGTTGTTGGGGTCAATCCCCTTTTTAGATTAGCTTTAGAGCAATCCGTGTATTCTCTGAGCCCCGAGGGTTACGGTGTATTTGAACTATTACCCAGGGAAGTAATTCTGTTTTTGAAGTCTCACACACACAGTCCTGATCTGTTTCTTAATCTAAGTTTTAAATGTATGTCTCACATATTTATGTTATACATTTGGTACTATTTACCAACCTTTATTATTTTATCCTATCATTAGTAAAAGTTACGTTTTAATAACCAGTTCTGGACACAATCCGGTTTTCAATGCATACTGTTACTATATAGTGTTTTGTGAGTGCTGAGTACTGTCAAACTTCTCTCTCTTTTTTGTACCTGGATGGAGGAAGACTTCTCGCCGCTTGGATGAAGACTTTTCGCCGCCTGGATGTCCGGACCTCAGAAACTGTAAGTGGATCATTGGGGGCTAGTGTTATTTTTTTTTCTAACACTCTCTCCCCATTGATGTCTATGTGGAAAGCGTGCACGAGCACGTCAAAGCAGCCCTTGGATTTTGTGCGGTATGGAGCTCAACGCTACCATATCACACACACAAGGTGGCTCTTTAGAAACTCTGAATGGCAGCGCTATGGAGGGTGAAATAAGTCAACTTTTGTTGTGTTCATTTCGCACCCTCTATAGCGCAAAACTTGTAATCTAGCTGTCTATTTCCTTTCTCATCACCAAATACTCTCTGACCTGTCCTCTTCAATCAACCTTTCACCTACTTTTCTTCACTCTAATTATGTCTACATCCCTCTCTCGCCTACAAGACTTCTCATGCACTCTCATCTAGAACTCTCTACCATGCTCCATCAGACTGTCTCCAACCTTGTATAGCTACAGACACTCTTTAAAAACCCACCTATTCAGAGAGGCTTACCATCTCTCTTTTTTTAATCCTACGCAAAATAAATATTGAACTGCCTTGGCTCACTGCTGCAACTACAATCCAGGTGATAATCTAACCCAAACGTTATGTCTCAGTGCAGCCTCAACCTGTGGACTGGAAGCTCTTCAGAGCATGGCCCTCTTCCTCCTGTACTAGATTTTATTAGTCCGTTATGCTTTTGTATTTTTTTTAAGTCTTTGCTATTGTGGAATTTTGTGGACCTATACAAATAAATTATTTTATATATACATATATATATATTTATATATATACATATATATATATATATATATATATATAAACCAAAAAACGAAGCGTTCTCGCTGGCTGATAGAATAAAAACAATATCTTTATTAGTTCCAATAGTAAAGGTAAAAAAGACCAGGAGGGTCTACAGCAGTCGGGGTAAAAACACACTCAGCAGTGAGCATTGAATTGGAACTAATAAAGATATTGTTTTTATTCTATCAGCCAGCGAGAACGCTTAGTTTTTTGGTTTTCTATACAATTACCAGGACTCGCTGAGCTGATTGGGCTCCCCGGCTGTTCATGGAAGGAAGCCTGCACACACTGTCTAAGGAGGAAGACTGGTGATTGGCTAGCGGAGTGACACACCCCCGATCCAGATCTTTCAGCGGTTGTATCCACGCCGCGCGGCGGCCTACGGAGCAAAGGGGTAAAGAGGGAAGGAGTGGAGCTGTCGTCCCCCCCCCCACCCCCTTACAGCATGCTACAAGTTTGCACCGAATAAATGGATCCCGCGATGAAGCAACACCTACAAGTGAGATAACACAAGAAGAGGTGGTGAGTTACTGCAGCTATAAGCGGCAGTTCTTTTGTATTTGAGTCTGATAGATAGATGCCAACTCCCACCCAGGAGCTTAAATATTTGTATTGCAACATATGTGTTTTCTTGTAAATTTAACACATCCTATATGTGACTTTTGGGAATACTTGGGATATCAAGTAGTCACAATGTGATGGACTAAGAGGGGGTGTTTAAATCCTAGCCGGTCATTGAACAGTGCATTAGCTAAGCGCACTGACAGCCTATTTACATGAACAGCTCAAAGCAAATGCAGGGGTGTTGAATATTGGTGGAATTCTTCGTTGTATTTTATATATATATATATATATATATATATATATATATATATATATATATATATATACATACAGTATCTCACAAAAGTGAGTACACCCCTCACATTTTTGTAAATGTTTTATTATATCTTTTCATGTGAAAACACTGAAGAAATGACACTTTGCTACAATGTAAAGTAGTGAGTGTACTGCCTGTATAACAGTGTACATTTGCTGTCCCCTCAAAATAACTCAACACACAGTAATTAATGTGTAAACCATCTGCAACATAAGTGAGTATACCCCTAAGTAGAAATGTCCAAATTGGGCCCAAAGTGTCAATATTTTGTGTGGCCACCATTATTTTCCAGCACTGCCTTAACACTCTTGGGCATGGAGTTCACCAGAACTTCACAGGTTGCCACTAGAGTCATCTTCCACTCCTCCATGATGACATCACGCAGCTGTTGGATGTAAGAGACCTTGTCCTCCCCCACCTTCCGTTTGATGTTGCCCCACAGATGCTCAATAGGATTTAGGTCTGGAGACATGCTTGGCCAGTCCATCACCTTTACCCTCAGCTTCTCTAGCAAGGTAGTGGTCATCTTGGAGGTGTGTTTGGGGTCGTTATCACGTTGGAATACTGCCCTGCGGCCCATTCTCCAAAGGGAGAGAATCATGGTCTGCTTCAGTATTTCACAGTACATGTTGGCATTCATGGTGACGTGCAGTAATAGGAGGCAGGGGAGGCGGTGCCTCCCCTGTCCAATCAGAGAAGAAAGATTTCAAATAATGTTTATTAAAATATATATATATATGTGTGTTTTTGTCTTCTTCTTTTTTTTGGGGCCACCCCCAAGGGTACACCCCCCACCGGTGATTACCCACATAATATTTCCCACTGTGCTAGTGCGCTTGCGCTGCCAAATGAAATTCAGCATTCATGTTGTGCAATTAGGAGGCAGTGAGCCGGTCCGCTGCCCTCCATAAATTGCGCAACATGGAACTGAATATAGTTCCACTTTAGCACCACCCAGTGGTGCCTCGCCGGGCCCCATACAAGCTCTAATGGAGGCGGTTCTCAAAACTGCCTCCATGATGGAGCTAGGTCACACAGCCAATCAGAATCAGCGCTGCTGGGGAGGTGTGCCTGCTGGGCTGCGGAGTGACAGAGTATGGGTGACGTTGCGCCGACACAGACTTCAGGCGGGAAGAAGAGTCAGTACAGGAGGGAGCTGCTGAGAATAGTGTGTGGCGTGCCTGCCCTGCCCTGCTGAGGTCTACTGGTCTGTGCGGTCAAGTGCCTGTGTGTGGAGTGAGGAGTTGGACTCAGTCGAACAGGGAGACAGTCTGACTGACAGTGGTGACTAATAGAGCCAGAGGAGCTATCAGCTGCTGTTGTGTGGCTGTGTGGACTCTGTAAAGCTTTGCTTCTGGATTCATCCAAGTGGACATGCACTGCCCAGCAACAAGGGGTTAAGGTATCAGAGTCACATAAAAAATATGTAAAAAAGTGCTTTGCTTTTTTTTTTGGGCTCACAACTGAATATTCATTGTAATGTAGGAAGTGTCACTGTGACTGGGAGACACATGCCTCTGTGATCTATGGTGGCCGAGGCTGCTGGAGAGAAAGTCTCTATTGAACTGCAGCATTCAGGTATAACCTACCACCTCCATAAAAAAAAAGCATTCAACCCTGTGTCTGCCAGAGGGTGCTGCTGCAAGACATGCTGCAACTCTTGTTGGCAGACATGGGGTTAACTGTACTTTGTGTACTAAGTGTTTAAGGCATCCGGTATAGATCAGGAGGTCACATGGGCCACTCCTTTTGTGTGATCTGCTGGGGAGTTATTAATAGCAGCTCTTGAAGCAGAACGGCAGGTCATGATAAACGTCTGGGGTCGTTGTAAGCTTTGTTTTTTGGGGGGTTTTTGCAAGATTTTAATCCAAATATATTTTGTTAGGGGTTAGGTGCATTATGTGTGCATTCTTTTGACCTGTGTCTATGTAGCTATGTGTGATTGTGTGTGTGTGTGTGTGTGTGTGTGTATGTATCTATATATATATATATACATACACACACACACATTGTCAAACTCTGAACAAAAAGTAATGAAGGAGTTAAATCACAGCTGCATAACTCAATTATGTAAGTTTGCTATGCAGCTGTGATTTAACATCATGTTTACACATGTGTTTTTATGGCAAATAACATGCTGCTGGTTGTCAGTGCAGTGATTTAACCCCTTGATTACCTTTTGCTTTGCATGTTCCAATGTCACATTTTTTATCTCTTTTTCTTAAGGGACTTCCATTATGACAATCCTTTAGTGTATAGGGAATTTTAACTTTAAGAATGTTGCTAAGCAACATTTTTAAATCATTTAGATGCAGGTTTGGGCCCTCAGTTCATTAGGTCCACCATTGCAGGGTATGTGTGCCCAACCCTACTGGAGCATGGCAGGAGGCATTGTCCTGAGTGTCTAGGAACATCTGGGTTTGAGGGATGAAGTTTAATGATTCGACTGTCATGCCATGAAATGGATATGTCAAAAGAACTTGATCCTTGCTCTTTACATGTCATTAGCTAGGTATAATGCTTTCTTATTTATACCATAAAAGTGTGCACCCAAAACTACTTCATAGAATACAAAAATGTTGGAGGTGTGACCTATAGCTTAGAATTGAGCTTTCTTTATTTGTAGTGTTTTATACATTGTGATATATTAATTATGAATGTGGTGTAGCTTGTTTAGCCTTTTGCTTAATCACTGTTTTTGTACCAGCAACAGCTTAATAAATAAATGCACCTTAGACCCATTGTTTTACATACTTACTTGTGGGTGGGTGACTTGTGGTCAAAATGTGTATGGTTAATTCTGCCATGTAATAGCAATTTGAGTGACTGTCCTGCCCACTGTCTGGATGTTCCGAGGCCCCCAATCCATTTAAGGATTCCTAGAAATTGTAATGTATTAAAGCCTTCTACAAACTAACATAGAAAGCATTGTGCCCTAGCAATTGGTGTGACATGGTTCAAGAACTGCAAAAAAACAAACTTGGATTGATAGTGATACTATATGTTTTATACAATGTTATTTTCCTTTTAGTCAATTATAATTTTTATCCTATTTTATAAATATAATTTATCTTGTCTATTCCCATATCCTATGTTTGGATGTTGTTAGTGCAGATACTGTAGGTAAATTTAATTATTCTATCAACAGCGTTGAAACAGAATGACAATAGTCCCTTGTCTCCAACTGAGTCTCTGATGTTGGAACAAAGGGAGGTATGGTAGGTTTTCTTTCAGTTAACCATCTCTTATTTGATCAAAAAGCACCTGTAAAGTGAGTGCATGAATCAATGAGTTGCTAATCAGCATATTGGCCATCAACCCTTGCATTTGCTGTAAACATACACACATACGCACACTCAGTCACATACTATATGTGTGTGTTTCTCTGGAGTATCATAGCCACTGCCTCACTAGTCTCTGACCTAACTGCACGTCACTGCTCCCCAGTGCCAGCCCAGACCATGACACTCCCACCAACATGCTTGACTGTAGGCAAGACAGACTTGTCTTTGTACTCCTCACCTGGTTGCCACCACACACGCTTGACACCATCTGAACCAAATAAGTTTATCTTAGTCTCATCGTACCACAGGACATGGTTCCAGTGATCCATGTCCTTAGTCTGCTTGTCTTCAGCAAACTGTTTGCTGACTCTCTTGTGCATCATATTTAAAAGAGGCTTCCTTCTGGAACAACAGCCATGCAGACCAATTTGATGCAGTGTGCAGCGTATGGTCTGATCACTGACGGGCTGACCCCCCACCCCTTCAACCTCTGCAGCAATGCTGGCAGCACTCATACGTCTATTTCCCAAAGACAACCTCTGGATATGACGCTGAGCACGTGCACTCAACTTCTTTGGTCGACCATGGCGAGGCCTGTTTCTAAGTGGAACCTGTCCTGTGAAGCTGCTGTATGGTCTTGCCCACCATGCTGCAGCTCAGTTTCTGGGTCTTGGCAATCTTCTTATAACCTAGGCCATCTTTATCTAGAGTAACAATTCTATTTTTCAGATCCAAAGAGTTCTTTGTCATGAGGTGCCATGTTGAACTTCCAGTGACCAGTATGAGAGAGTGTGAGAGCGATAACACCAAATTGTGACTGAATTTTTACTGCGCAAAAAAGCGCTAAAATAGGCCCCTCCCACTCATATTACAACAGTGCTCCTCATTCACACCTGAGACCTTGTAACACTAACGACTTACATGACATCAGGGAGGGAAAATGGCTAATTGGGCCCAATTTGGAGATCTACACTTAGGGGTGTACTCACTTTTGTTGCCAACAGTTTAGACATTAATGGCTGTGTGTTGAGTTATTTTGAGGGGACATCAAATTTACACTGTTATACAGGCTGTACACTCACTACTTTACATTGTAGCAACGTGTAATTTTGTCAGTGTTGTCACATGAAAAGATATAATAAAATATTTACAAAAATGTGAGGGGTGTACTCACTTTTGTGAGTTACTGTATATATATATTTATATTGTGTGTGATGTAGGTGTGCATGTCAGTGTAGATAGATTATATATATACATATACACAGGTAGCAATAACATAGGAAACCTGTTTATTTACATATGATCACTGTGGAACTGAGTGGGAGTTGCCATGAATGCTGCTGTCACTGGAGAACCAAGCTTTGAGTATTGAATGCACTCGGCTAGATTTAGAGTTTTGTCGGTAACGACCCGCGTAGCTAACGCTGGCTTTTTTCTGGCCGCATCTTTTATATACCTCTGGTATTGAGAGTTCACAGAATGGCTGCGTTAGGCTCCAAAAAGGGAGCGTACAGACATATTTAACGCCACTGCAACTCTCGATACCAGAGTTGCTTACGGACGCGGCCAGTTTCAAAAACGTGCTCGTGCACGATTCCCCCATAGAAAACAATGGGGCTGTTTGAGCTGAAAAAAAACCTAACACCTGCAAAAAAGCCGCGTTCAGCTCCTAACGCAGCCCCATTGTTTCCTATGGGGAAACACTTCCTACGTTTGCACCTAACACTCTAACATGTACCCCGAGTCTAAACACCCCTAACCTTACACTTATTAACCCCTAATCTGCCGCCCCCGCTATCGCTGACCCCTGCATATTATTATTAACCCCTAATCTGCCGCTCCGTAAACCGCCGCTACTTACATTATCCCTATGTACCCCTAATCTGCTGCCCCTAACACCGCCGACCCCTATATTATATTTATTAACCCCTAATCTGCCCCCCACAATGTCGCCTCCACCTGCCTACACTTATTAACCCCTAATCTGCCGAGCGGACCGCACCGCTATTATAATAAAGTTATTAACCCCTAATCCGCCTCACTAACCCTATAATAAATAGTATTAACCCCTAATCTGCCCTCCCTAACATCGCCGACAACTAACTTCAAACATTAACCCCTAATCTGCCGACTGGAGCTCACCGCTATTCTAATAAATGTATTAACCCCTAAAGCTAAGCCTAACACTAACACCCCCCTAAGTTAAATATAATTTAAATCTAACGAAATTAATTAACTCTTATTAAATAAATTATTCCTATTTAAAGCTAAATACTTACCTGTAAAATAAATCCTAATATAGCTACAATATAAATTATAATTATATTATAGCTATTTTAGGATTTATATTTATTTTACAGGTAACTTTGTATTTATTTTAACCAGGTACAATAGCTATTAAATAGTTAAGAACTATTTAATAGCTAAAATAGTTAAAATAATTACAAATTTACCTGTAAAATAAATCCTAAAATAAGTTACAATTAAACCTAACACTACACTATCAATAAATAAATTAAATAAAATACCTACAATTACCTACAATTAAACCTAACACTACACTATCAATAAATGAATTAAATACAATATCTACAAATAAATACAATTAAATAAACTAACTAAAGAACAAAAAATAAAAAAGAACTAAGTTACAAAAAATAAAAAAAAATATTTACAAACATTAGAAAAATATTACAACAATTTTAAACTAATTACACCTACTCTAAGCCCCCTAATAAAATAAAAAAGACCCCCAAAATAAAAAAATGCCCTACCCTATTCTAAATTACAAAAGTTCAAAGCTCTTTGTGGGTGGTGGGTTGTAATGTTGGGGGGGGGTATTGTATGTGTTTTTTTACAGGCAAAAGAGCTGAATTTCTTGGGGCATGCCCCGCAAAGGGCCCTGTTCAGGGCTGGTAAGGTAAAAGAGCTTTGAACTTTTGTAATTTAGAATAGGGTAGGGCATTTTTTTATTTTGGGGGGCTTTGTTATTTTATTAGGGGGCTTAGAGTAGGTGTAATTAGTTTAAAATTGTTGTAATATTTTTCTAATGTTTGTAAATATTTTTTTATTTTTTGTAACTTAGTTCTTTTTTATGTTTTGTACTTTAGTTAGTTTATTTAATTGTATTTATTTGTAGATATTGTATTTAATTCATTTATTGATAGTGTAGTGTTAGGTTTAATTGTAGGTAATTGTAGGTATTTTATTTAATTTATTTATTGATAGTGTAGTGTTAGGTTTAATTGTAACTTAGGTTAGGATTTATTTTACAGGTAAATTTGTAATTATTTTAACTATTTTAGCTATTAAATAGTTCTTAACTATTTAATAGCTATTGTACCTGGTTAAAATAAATACAAAGTTACCTGTAAAATAAATTTAAATCCTAAAATAGCTATAATATAATTATAATTTATATTGTAGCTATATTAGGGTTTATTTTACAGGTAAGTATTTAGCTTTAAATAGGAATAATTTATTTAATAAGAGTTAATTTATTTCGTTAGATTTAAATTATATTTAACTTAGGGGGGTGTTAGGGTTAGGGTTAGACTTAGCTTTAGGGGTTAATCCATTTATTACAGTAGTGGCGAGATTCGGTCGGCAGATTAGGGGTTAATAATTGAAGTTAGGTGTCGGCGATGTTAGGGAGGGCAGATTAGGGGTTAATACTATTTATTATAGGGTTATTGAGGCGGGAGTGAGGCGGATTAGGGGTTAATAACTTTATTATAGTAGCGGTGCGGTCCGCTCGGCAGATTAGGGGTTAATAAGTGTAGGCAGGTCGAGGCGACGTTGAGGGGGGCAGATTAGGGGTTAATAAATATAATATAGGGGTCGGCGGTGTTAGGGGCAGCAGATTAGGGGTACATAAGTATAACGTAGGTGGCGGTCGGCAGATTAGGGGTTAATTATTGTAGGTAGCTGGCGGCGACGTTGTGGGGGGCAGTTTAGGGGTTAATAAATATAATATAGGGGTCAGCAGTGTTAGGGGCAGCAGATTAGGGGTACATAAGTATAACGTAGGTGGCGGTCGGCAGATTAGGGAGTAAAAATATTTAATCGAGTGGCGGCGATGTGGGGGGACCTCGGTTTAGGGGTACATAGGTAGTTTATGGGTGTTAGTGTACTTTAAAGCACAGTAGTGAAGAGCTTTATGAACCGGCGTTAGCCCAGAAAGCTCTTAACTACTGACTTTTTTCTGCGGCTGGAGTTTTGTCGTTAGAATTCTAACGCTCACTTCAGACACGACTCTAAATACTGGAGTTAGAAAGATCCCATTGAAAAGATAGGATACACAATTGACGTAAGGGGATCTGCGGTATGGAAAAGTCGCGGCTGAAAAGTGAGCGTTAGACCCTTTCCTGACTGACTCCAAATACCGGCGGTAGCCGAAAACCAGCGTTAGGAGCCTCTAACGCTGGTTTTCACGGCTACCGCCAAATTCTAAATCTAGGCCACTGTTTTTTGTTGTATTTTAGTGCATTATCTTGCAACAATGAGGGTTAAACTTCTTGCACTGTGACAGGAGACTTCTACAACAAACTCTCTGTGGTGGATAACTACACTGAGTAGACTGAGATTGAATGATCACATATATATTTTAAGTAAGGCTGTATCAGTAGTAATATATAATAGCACTGAATATTTTATTGCACTGTTAGTGAGTCATTGGTATATGAACATTATTTGTTTTATTTCACTTTATATATGTAATTTATTTTTAAAGACCAAAATCATATCATACATACATCAATAAATCTAGTATATCTTATTAAGCACTGTATATATTATATATGTGGCTCATATACAAATGGATCATATTCATAATTAATAGTGTTGTTCAAAATCAGGGTGCAATTCTAGTATACACTGCATAGTTTGTGATACATATTGTGTGTGTGTAAATGTGTATATATATATATATATATATATATATATATATATATAAATATATATATATATATATATATATATATATATATATTTATCTATCTAGAAGAAATATAAAGCAGAGTGCATCATAGTTCAGTTATCTCAATGCTGTAAACGATTAGCAATATGTGTGTACTTCAACCAAATTCTTACTCATAAGGTATTATACACTTGGAATCAGTGCAAAAAAGGCAGGCTGGGTATTGCAGTCTTCAGCTGACTGGTGGTGGTAAAGGCTTCTTCAAAATAAAGGATATAGAAATCTTAGATAAGTTAACCCTTCAATATAAACAAAAACCAGGGCTTCCCATAGTGCAAACACTTATATAAGATGATGTTTCAAACAATAGTGAATAAAGTGAATACTCACATTTGTGTTTGCACGAAGAGTCTGTGCAAACAAAGCAGGCTGGATGTAAAAGACACCAGGGCACCCATTTAACAAGCTCTGTAGTGAGCTTCTGGGCACGTGTTTCTGGCGTGCCTTCAGACTCGCCAGAAACAGCCGTTATGAAGCAGCGGTCACATAGACCGCTGCTCCATAACCTGTCCGCCTGCTCTGAGCAGGCGGACAGATATCGCCGGAAATCAACCCGATCGAGTACGATCGGGTTGATTGACACCTCCCTGCTGGCGGCCCATTGGCCGCGAGTCTGCAGGGGCGGCGTTACACCAGCAGCTCTTGTGAGCTGCTGGTGCAATGCTGAATACGGAGAGCGTATTGCTCTCCGCATTCAACGAGGTCTGGCGGACCTGATGCACACTGTCGGATCAGGTCCGGCAGACTTTGTTAAATAGAGGCACAGCTGTCTAATCAAAGGAAGTCTCCCTGGGATGGTGTTCCAGAAGGAAAACAATCAAAAAACTGCTCAACTATGTGATGCGCTCCCAAAAGAAGTATAATAAAAGTCGTGCAGACTCAGTAAACTGCTTAAAATCACAAGTTTTAAACTAATAAAAAACATATAAAAATATGTATAAAAGCATGCAAAGTGTTTCTCAGCACAAAAAAACGGCTGTTTTATCAGGCAAGTACACAATATGTACTACAAACTCCTATACTTAAAGGGACAGTCTAGCCTAAAATAAACTTTTATGATTCAGATAGAGAATGTAATTTCAAACAATTTTCCAATTTACTTTTATCACCAATTTTGCTTTGTTCTCTTGGTATTCTTAGTTGAAAGCTAAACCTAGGAGGTTCATATGCTAATTTCTAAGCCCTTGAAGTCCGCCTCTTCACTCAGGGCATTTTGACAGTTTTTCATGTGTGTCATATAGATAACACAGTGCTCACGCACGTGAAATTCCAGTGAGCCAGTTTTGATTGGCTAAAATGCATGTCTGTCAAAAAAACTGAAATAAGGGGGCAGTTTGCAGAGGCTTAGATACAGGGTAATCACTGAGGTAAAAAGTGTATTTCTATAACAGTGTTGGTTAGGCAAAGCTAGAGTATGGGTAATAAAGGGATTATCTATATTTTTAAAAAATAAAAATTCTGGTGTAGACTGTCCCTTTAAGAAAGTATTGTGTCACTTGTACTTTTTCTTTTAAGGAATATTTTCCTGTAGGAAACATAATTAGCATTTCACTTTTTTGTGAGATATAATCTTTTTATTCCTTTTTTACGCTTTGATCATTGTGGCTGTTTATTTATATGTCTTGTTTTTGTTTTCATTGCATGTTAAAAACTTGAATAAATAATATAAAGAAAAAAAAAATGAATGCATGAATAATGAGAACCAAGCCTGGCAAAAGTATATATTTTCTACATTGTACTAGAGCATAATATGTACAAAGTGTGCAGATCTGCTAACTGTTTGCAATCCAGTAATGTCACATAAGGCGTTTCACACAATTCCTCATAAAACACATTTTTTGTTTCATGTTTCAGATGGAGAATGAAATTTGAAACAATTTTCCAATTTACTTATTTTATCAACTTTGTTTCATTTTCTTGGCATCCTTAACTGAAGGAGCAGCACTGTAATACTGGAAGCTATCTGAACATCAGGATAGCCAATTACAAGAAGCAGAAACATGCAGCTACCAATGACCAACTAGCTCCCAGTAGTGCATTGTTGCATACCAAAGAAACGATTCAAATTTGCTAACAGATGTAAACTGGAAATTTATTTAAATTTGTATGCTATGCATGAATGATTAAAGCTTAGTTTTGTCTTTACTATCTCTTTAAAAGGATATTAAAGATGTCTAAATTGTGTTTTTTGTACATGAAAAAATGTCTTCTGTGATATTCTTATAGGTTATAGTTAAATTTGGGCTAGAGTGATTGTGCATATAGGAAATTTACAAGGTAAAGTCAGAATAGACTGACAAAAAGTATGCACTTATAATAGCACTTCTGTGTCCCCTTTTGAATTTTCATCAGTTCCAAGGGGTAAAGTAACGTGACTACCATTAAAATGTAACTTTCCAGACTGGCTCCCATCTTGTGGAACTCTCTGCCTCGCTCCACAAGACTCTCCCCTAGTTTTGAAAGCTTCAAGCACTCCCTGAAGACTCTTCTGTTCAGGGACGCATACAACCTACACTAACGTTTCCTTATACCAGTTCCTCTCCTCCATTGCTATCCACCATTAACCCCCTTGGAATGTAAGCCTAAGACCTCAACTGCTTGCAGACCACCTTCACAAGAGCTGACTACAACAGTGCGACTCTAGGCAGGGCCCTCTATCCACTTGATCCCTATAATTGCTACCTTGTATACCGCCTATGTTTATAGCACTGCGGAATCTGTTGGTACAAATAACCGATAATGAAAAGAAAACAAATAAATACACCACTGTTGGTCTGGTAATGAATTCAGATGTATTACTATCTCTAATATTTTTTAATTTTGCAATATGATCCGATAATGACTCTGACGCTATTAAGATACCACTGTTGGCTAAAATAAGGGATACGTGTGGTACACGGATTCAATAGTAAATCCATAGATTGTATATGCACCAACAGGTGGGTAAATATGCACAATACCGCAGATCAATATATAGCACAACTGTACGTATAGATACTACTTAATGTCAGTGAGCAAAGCAATACTCGCCTTGAAATTAATACCGGGACACAAGTTTTATTTTAAAAAGTTGGAAAGCTAGCAGTGTGCTTATTACTTTTTTATTGATTAATCAGCATAAACCTATGCACACATTGCTAGCATCTTGTCCTTTAAAAAAGAAAAAAATCCCTTTTAACTTATTTCTGGCAGTTTGAAAACCATATAAACTTAAAGTGAATGTAAACTTTCATGAATTAGTACCCAGTTTTTAAAAATACTATTAAAAATAAGGGCACTTTCATTCATGAAAGTTTACATTGCAGCATATTTTTAAAAATACTTACCAAATCGGCGATCCCCCGCCTGCAGCTCCTCTGTACCTATGTCAGCAATGACGAAACCGGCTTTCTCCAATCATGGCTTCCCCCCCAGAGCATCAATCTCGTGATTGGAGGAAGCTGGTTTCGTCATTGCTGTGTAAGTACAGCATGAGAAGTGGGCATGGATCGCCAATCCAGCTTTCATGAAGAGAAAGGTAAGTATTTTTAAAAATATGCTGCAATGTAAACTTTCATGAATGAAAGTGCCCCTGTTCTTAATAGTATTTTTTAAAAAACGGGCACTAATTCATGAAAGTTTACATTCACTTTAAGATATTTAAACCAGATTTTTGGTTGTGTTTAATGTTAGAGATCTGGTTACAAAATATAACAAAATAGCAACCTTTGTGTAAATATTAAAATACAACTTAATGAACTGAAGCATACCATAAATAAATAAAATGAGATTTATCTCTATGATACTTTTCATTTAAAATTAAAAACAAGGTTGCCATTTATAACCAACGTTACTCAAGCTACTTGTATAGTATAACAGACCTAGTAATAAATCCAGCTTTTTGAATAATGTGGATATAATTTCGAGGGAACTCACTATAATATACTACAATAAAATAACAAGTATGTTGCTGGAGCAACAACTACATTATTTATTCCAATGGTGATTTGCTATACATAAAATTCCAAGTGGTATATACTGTTTGCACAATCAATAAACAAACACCCACATTTAGCATTATTATTATTTGGGCACAAGTAAACCCACACATTATATATAAGCTATATCCTTTATTAAATTCTATACTCAAGTCATTACCAGACCAACAGTGGTGTATGAACCCTATTATCACTGAGCTTCTATGAATCATATTTGTGCTTTTAAATTCACACATCATTTTTACTTAAATTCAATAAAAGTTAAATTTTAATAACAGTCAATAAGTATTTACCTTTAATCATGCTATTACAACTAGAGCATCCTAAGCAAGGATAACAAACAAATGGCTAGATTACGAGTTTTGCGTTATGAGGAGTGCAGTGCTAACTTGCAAGTTATTGTCACCGCTCACTTACCTACAGCGCTGGTATTACAGGTTTTCTGAAACCCCGAGTTAAAAGGCAAGAAGTGATCCTAGAGCAAAATTGAGCTCCATACCGCACGCTAATACCAGAGCTGCTTAAGTCAGCGGTGAGCTGGATTTACGTGCTCGTGCACGATTTCCCCATAGACATCAATGGGGAGAGCTGGCTGAAAAAAAGTCTTACATCTGTAATAAAGCAGCGTAAAGCTCCGTAACGCAGCCCCATTGATTCCTATGGGGAAACTAAATTTATGTTTACACCTAACACCCTAACATGAACCCCGAGTTTAAACACCCCTAATCTGTTGCCCCCAACATCGCCGACACCTACATTACACTTATTAACCCCTAATCTGCCATCCCCGACATCGCCGACACCTACATACAGTTATTAACCCCTAATCTGCCGATCCGGACATTGCTGCCATTAAAATAAACATATTAACCCCTAAACCGCCGCACTCCCGCCTCACAAACACTATTTAAATATTATTAACCACTAATCTGCCGCCCCTAACATCGCCACCACCTACCTTCATTTATTAACCCCTAATCTGCCGCCCCCAACGTTGCCGCCACTATACTAAATTTATTAACCCCTAAACCTAAGTCTAACCCTAGCACCCCCTAACTTAAATATAATTAAAAGAAATCTAAATAAAACATACTATTAATAACTAAATAATTCCTATTTAAAACTAAATACTTACCTGTAAAATAAACCCTAAGCTAGCTAATAGTTACATTGTAGCTAGCTTAGGGTTTATTTTTATTTTACAGGCAAGTTTGTATTTATTTTAACTAGGTAGAATAGTTACTATTGGATCAGCCAATAGGATTGGAGCTCAATCCTATTGGCTGATTGCATCAGCCAATAGGGTTTTTTCACCTTTAATTCCGATTGACTGATAGAATTCTATCAGCCAATCGGAATTCAAGGGACGCCATCTTGGATGACATCATTTAAAGTAACATTCATTCAGCAAGAAGACGTTGATTAAAGAGGATGCTCTGTACCGGATGTCTTGAAGATGGAGCCGATCCGCGCCGGATGGATGAAGATAGAAGATGCCGTCTGGATGAAGACTTCTGCGGGCTTGGATGAAGACTTCGGCCGCTTGGATGAAGACTTCTGCGGGCTTCGATGAGGACTTCTGCCGCTTCATTGAGGATGGATGTCGGGTCTTTAAAACTGTAAGTGGATCTTCGGGGGTTAGTGTTAAGCTTTTTTAAGGGTTTATTGGGTGGGTTTTATTTTTAGATTAGGGGTTTATGCAATTGAAAAAGAGCTAAATGCCCTTTTAAGGGCAATGCCCATCCAAATGCTCTTTTCAGGGCAATGGGGAGCTTAGTTTTTTTAGATTAGGTTTTTATTTGGGGGGTTTGGTTGTGTGGGTTTTACTGTTGGGGGTGTTTGTATTTTTTTTTTTTACAGGTAAAAGAGCTGATTTATTTGGGGCAATGCCCCGCAAAAGGCAATTTTAAGGGCTATTGGTAGTTTAGGCTAGCGTTTTTTTTATTTTGGGGGTGCTTTTTTATTTTGATAGGGATATTAGATTAGGTGTAATTAGTTTAAATATGTGATAATGTCTTTTTTTATTTTGTGTAATTTAGTTTTTGTTTTTTTGAAATTTAGGTAATTGTATTTAATTTAGGTAATTTATTTAATTGTAGTGTAAGGTTAGGTGTTAGTGTAAGACAGGTTAGGTTTTATTTTACAGGTAAATTTGTATTTATTTTAGCTAGGTAGTTAGTAAATAGTTAATAACTATTTAGTAACTATTCTACCTAGTTAAAATAAATACAAACTTGCCTGTGAAATAAAAATAAAACCTAAGATAGCTACAATGTAACTATTAGTTATATTGTAGCTAGCTTAGGGTTTATTTTATAGTTAAGTATTTAGTTTTAAATAGGAATTATTAATAGTATGTTTATTTAGATTTCTTTTAATTATATTTAAGTTAGGGGGTGTTAGAGTTAGTGTTGGACTTAGGTTTAGGGGTTAATAAATTTAGTATAGTGGCGGCGACGTTGGGGGCGGCAGATTAAGGGTTAATAAATTTATGTAGGTGGCGGCAATGTTATGGGCTGCAGATTAGAGGTTAATAATATTTAACTAGTGTTTGCGAGGCGGGAGTGTGGCGGTTTAGGGGTTAATATGTTTATTCTAGTGGTGGCGATGTCCGGAGCAGCAGATTAGGGGTTAATAATTTCATTTTAGTGTTTGCAATGTGGGAGGGCCTAGGTTTAGGGGTTAATAGGTAGTTTATGGGTGTTAGTGTACTTTTTAGCACTTTAGTTATGAGTTTTATGTTACGGCGTTGTAGCATAAAACTCATAACTACTGACTTTAGATTGCATTACGAATCTTGGCGGTATAGGGGATATCGCTCACTTTTTGGCCTCCCAGGCAGACTCGTAATACCGGCGCAAAGGAAGTCCCATTGAAAAAAGACTTTACGCAAATTGCGTAAGTTAATTTGCGTTAAGGCCAAAAAAGTGTGCAGTGCCCCTAAACCTGCAAGACTCGTAATACCAGCGGTAGTGAAAAAGCAGCATTATAAGCCTTAACACTGCTTTATCACTCATACCGCAAAACTCGTAATCTAGCCGAAAGTTTTTTTTCACTCAAATAGGTCTGTGTTACACTTCAAAGTACCAATATCTGCTTTGACCAATTTATCACGTAAGTTACAACTCCGTTTAAAGGCTGGCATGAATACTATTTGAAATTCTTTAACTAGGGTGTTACATGTGCTTAAAATGTGCCAATGTTTTCTCAGACTTTTGAAGATCTTATTGCTTAGGTCATTGAAACCAGTAACAAAGACCAAGCGCTCATTATTCACTTTTTGTTTAACTGTAGGATTTGACAAATCATAGCATATTTTTCAGATTCAAAGATGCTACATCCACAATTTCCTTATCCACTAATTCACTAGGATAACCTCTCTTCTCAAATTTGTTCCCCATTTCTCTTTCTAGTGTATACTTGGGATTTATATGAAACTATTCTTCTTACTCTAAGCAATTGACTATGGCGTAATGACTTTTTTTAAAGCTACAGGATGAAAACTGTCAAAGTGGAGAAGATTATTTTTATCCATTGGTTTAATGTATAAATCAGTCAGTAAAGCATTACCGACTTATATACTATGGTATCTAAAAATTAAATGTTCTCCTCCCTATGGGTCAGACTAAATTTAATATTGGCAGTAGCCCCATTCAACTGGTCCACAAAGTCAATGAGGGACCCAATGTCTCCCAGCCAAACAACAAAAATATCGTCTATGTAGTGCCACCAAGTGGCGCTACATAAATTGAAGAGAGGATTCTCAAAAACAAACCTCTCCTCAAAGATGTTCATGAATATATTAGCGTAAGTTGGGACGACATTGGATCTCATCGCTGTACCCTGCAATTGCAAGTAATATTCATCGTGAAAGAGAAAATAATACACCTCAAAAAATGTCCAATTAATCAAGGATAAATTCTATTTTCAATATACAATACAAATGCAGATTATAGTAAGATGTTGTATACAGTAATCATGCACAAATAGCAAAGAGAAACAATACTCTCCTCAAAATGTAGACCGCTGCCTCCTTACAGCCTCTCCCAAAAGACTGAGCAATATAGATAGTGGAGTATATAGATGGCGCAGGTCAGGATAATATTATAGCAATCACGGTGGAAATGTCCACTAGATGAAAGAAAAGATGACTTAACCAGTATATTAAGATCAACTTCTATGTGTGCAGTATACTCACTCCATATAATATGGATGATCAGCCGATACGTGCAGAATTGGGCCCACTTGTGTGCTTTAGTTTTCAACCAAAACTGGGAAGAGATATATAGAGGCTCCAATCAGTGTAAAATAATTCACTTGCAAAAATATTTTGTAGTAACTTACTCCAGTAGATACCAGAATGCAGCGATGTTACAGCAACAACAATAGAAAAGACACTGTGTGTCAAGGTAAAAAAATGAACTTTATTGTTAAGCTCAGCTCAACGCATTTCAGCGTTTGGAACGTCTTTATCAAGAGCAAATTTAAAATCAATGCAGATGATCCATTGATTTTAAATTTGCTCTTGATAAAGATGTTCCAAACGTTGAAACGCGTTGAGCTGAGCTTAACAATAAAGTTCATTTTTGAAACAGGAAGATTCTCAAGTTTACATAAAAAAAATCACTTAAATGGAAACGGATATAGCAATTGCCAATTGTTTGAAAAGAGATTTTATTGAGATGTATCAATGCTGACAGAGACATTCATAAGAACTTGGCTTCCTATTTATCATTGAGATTTAAATAATCAGATCGCTTCTCCATGTCACGCATGCGGAGGCCTTAACTATAATGTTTGTAATACCTTGTGTTCTGTTTTTGTCACTAAATGTGCAGCTGTATCTGCCTCTTTGCTGTATTCGTTTCTTGCTAATAAAAAGAATTTAAAAAAAAAAAATCACTTGAAAGGACAACAAAGTGTCTTAGAATGCAGTCTAAATATATCAAAATATTTGAACAGACAGAGCCTATACTAGATACAATGAGATGACTGGGAAGGTGCTTGAGGGTTCTTATGCACCTTTGGAAGTGTATATAATACCGATGTCATAACAAGAAAGATCTTTCTTTTTTGCCAATAATGCCATTTTTTAAGGCAATTGTTACCTAATATTTAATTTCTTTCTAAATATCAAATATGGAATTGTGTGATAAAAGACAATAAACATTACTATCACATAACTGCGATTTGATTTCATTGATATAATATTCCTTGTCCAAAAGGACTTTAAGCCCTAAAGATTTCAAACTTAGCCCTTTATTATCACCATCCTAAGTTACTATGCGTGTGTCATATTTACCTACAAAGTTCTCACAAGAAAATATAGATTTCAATTTTAGAGTCCTAAAAAAGCAAAACAGATCTTTTTTAACTTCAAAAAAGTCACATTTAACGTTTGGACAGAATGAAAGTCTTTGTTCTAGAAGCTTAGACTCTGATTCAGTGATCTGTACCTTAGAAAGGTTAAGCACTAACGATCCATGCTTGCTTGTGTCCCTCGTTTGTTTCGATTGTTTAGACGATGTGCGTTGCCTGTGCCTTCGGCCCCCTTTGTCGCTTTTTCCTTCTGCTCCTGAGTCCCCTGTCGAGAGTCCTGATCCAGTACCAGAACAGAAAAGGCCATCATCTGTGCGGCGTTTGAAATTCCTCCATTTGCGGAAGTCGGAAATGCCACGAACGTCACTTCCGGTTTGGTCAGACTTCCAACGATACATGGCTCATATTGAATAATCTTCTACATTACGTAGGAACTTGTTGCGCTTACAAGCTACAATAACACCTCGTATCTCAGCAATTGTTTTAGAGGTAGATTCCAGAATTCTATTTAATTCTTCAATCGTAAGGCAATCTTTGAGTTCCATTTCAAGCTTCAATAACTCGGTTTGTTGTGCAGCAATTTCTTTCTGCAGGTGATCAACGATTAACACCATTAAATCAAATTAACACTTGTTCAATATGCGTTCAAATTTCTCACAAAACTCTGAGTTATTGAGCATCAATGTGTGCCGTAAATTCATCCACACACCACGGGGATGCGTTTCACTCTCTGATATTTCGCCAATGTGGCCGAGTAAAGTTCAAAAGAGACTTTTTTTTCTGGAGAATTTCTCATAAGGTTTCCCTGTGATTTCAACAGCTGATGGGGCCTATCTATCAAGCTCTGTATGGAGCTTGAAGGCCGTGTTTCTGGTGAGCCTTCAGGCTCACCAGAAACACCAGTTATAAAGCAGCGGTTTAAAGACCGCTGCTCCATAACCTGTCCTCCTGCTCTGAGGAGATGGACAGACATCTCCGCAATTCAACCGATCGAATACGATCGGGTTGATTGACACCCCCTTGCTAGCGCACGAATCTGCAGGGGGCGGCATTGCACCAGCAGTTCACAAGAGCTCTCTGCATTCAGCGAGGTCTGTCGGACATGATCCGCAATGTCGGATCATGTCAGACAGGCCTTTCATAAATAGGCCCCGATGTCTTTAAAAAGTCCCTTGAACCACAAGCTATGGTATTAATCCATGCAACCTCTATTTCAGTGTACATAAACACCTTGGAATTGTCATTTATATTACCGTTTGTGGCATCATCAGTTTCAGCCCTGGTATTCTGTTCCATGGTATCTGTGTGCAATTTCCAAAGTGGTCACAATAATCACAATGCAGAATAAGGAGCAGCACAGCAGACACATGGGTGCAAACATACAATATAGAATACAATTCCTAATATCACATATATACTCTTTGAACAAATACAGATCAAAACAGAAAAATGTATTATTATAACATATAAAGGTCGATAATCTGGAACCTAAGTTGACAGATATTGTGGCCAGCAGTGATAAAATGTTCAGCTACAGGGTTTTTAATTTTCTTGGTGCGGATATCAAATCTATGCTCAGTGATCCTATCACAGACCATCCTTGTGGTCTCTCCGATATAGCTCCGCCCACATGGACATTTAATCATGTAAATAGCATAATTAGTGGTACAGGTAAAAAAAAGTGTAATGGTCTGTCTGTTACCCTTCAAAGTACCAATATCTGCTTTGACCAATTTATCACGTAAGTTACAACTCTGTTTAAAGGCTGGCATGAATACTGTTTGCAATTATTTAACTAGGGGGTTAAATGTGCTTAAAATGTGCCAATGTTTTCTCAGACTTTTGAGAAAACATTGACTCAGAGAAATGGGGAACAATAGAACAATTAAAGTAAAAAAGAAGAATTGACCAAAAACAGAATGCATCTAGGTAGCACTTTTATCTCCCCCGGTAAAGTTTAAAGCATCATATTTTCATGGGGTGATGGTTGGGTAATAATTTTAAAATTTAACTTTTATTAAAGAATATTAAAACTCAAAGATGTGAGGTTAAAAACACAAATAGAGTATGGACATATGTAAATAGTACACATTGGTATTATGTGAATCAGAATCTATTTTTCTCCAAGATTATACGGTTGTGAAGATATGTATTTGTGTAGACCCAATACTCTGTACTGGATACATATATTTGGAATTGACCTACTATATAGTGTCTATGATTAGCTTTTGCCAGTTTGTAATATAAAGGTCAATTCAGTTTTGTTCTTTTATGGATCACAAGTTTACAGTTTTATAACTGGATGAGGATACACTCTGTTAATTAGGGTTAGTGAGCAATTAATTGGCACAAGTTCTGTAGTCGTAATGTGCTGTGTGATAAGGTGGCATGCACTTAGGAATTACAAATCTGTTACAGGGCTTGCTATCCCTTTAATTGGGTAAGTGTTGCAGTGTATTGATAGTGCAATAATGCACACTTAGAGAATCCAAGTTTGTCACAGATCTTGCTGTCCTTTTACTTAAATAAGGTTATCTGGATTTAAAAAATAGTAGTGGAAGTATGTATATTTAAATACTAGTTATACCATATGAATTTATTTGTTTTATAGTGTTGAAACTGTATGGTTAGAGATTCAGCAATTCCTCTTAATATTTTTAAGGGGTTATCTTATTTCTAAAGAAGCATTAAGTATTGTGTATATAATTCTTGATCTAAACATAACGTGCTTTTGTGTTTCTTAAGACCCCCTGACTTGGTACTTTGTATTGGTAATGGAACCAATTGTATTATTTTAAGTGTTAGTGCTTACAATAGTGTATTTTTCATATCAGAAGTCTGACAGCACTTAATAGCATTTCATACGAAATTACTTGTATTTAAGAAGGTCGAGATTTGGCAGTGCTTACACTTATTTATACACTTGACTTTAGTTTGGATCATATGTTTTTCAAAAATACCCTATACAGACTATCAAAATGTTACGTGGTTGCAAATAATAGTAGTCTGTTTGAAGTAAACGTAGAAAGGTAAGTTCGTTTGAAAATGCTTAATAAAAAATGTTTGTACTTGAGCTTGTCTATTGCATTTGGAGTGAACAACAAATCAAAGTTGATTTAAATACGATCCACACACATAATCTTAAGATTACGTGGTGGTTAATATTCTTTATCTGTTTGTAATCAACAATAAGTTGTTCATCTTATTTAAAAATACTATGGCTTCTATGTATCAAGCCGTCGACTTTCTTGCATTCGACGGCACCAATACGCTCGCCTAAGATCGCCTAACATCGCCACCGCGGACCTGAATATGTTTTCCAAAATTATCAAAAAAGCTGTCAAAAAGCCGCGCACCAAGTACGGGGCAATGAGCAGCGGACTGTTGATAACTAACAGTCATCGATCTCGCTGCTCTTCGGCTTTTTCACAGCTTTCTTGCTACCCTGTCACTAAACACCCACACTATACTATACTGTTTTACCCCTAAACCGCCGCTCCCGGACCCCCCGCAACTAAAGTTATTAACCCCTAAACAGCCGTTCACGGACCCCGCCGCAACTCTAATAAATGTATTAAACTACCCGACGAATGAATATTCCTTTAAATGACGTCATCCAAGATGGTGTCCCTTGAATTCAGATTGACTGATAGAATTCTATCAGCCAATCAGAATTAAGGTAGGAAAAATACTATTGGCTGATACAATCAGCCAATAGATTGAAGTTCAATCCTATTGGCTGACCAAACAGCCAATAGGATTGAGCTCGCATTCTATTGGCTGATTGGAACAGCCAATAGAATGCAAGCTCAATCCTATTGGCTGATTGCATCAGCCAATAGGATTTTTCCTACCTTAATTCTGATTGGATTCAAGGGACGCCATCTTGGATGACATCATTTAAAGGAACATTCATTCAGCAAGAAGACGTTGATTGAAGTGGATGCTCGGCACCGGATGTCTTGAAGATAGAGCCGATCCGTGCTGGATGGACGAAGATAGAAGATGCCATCTGGATGAAGACTTCTGTGGGCTTGGATGAAGACTTCGTCCGCTTGGATGAAGACTTCTGCGGTCTTCGATGAGGACTTCTGCAGCTTCATTGAGGATGGATGTCGGGTCTTCAAAACTGTAAGTGGATCTTCAGGGGTTAGTGTTAAGCTTTTTTAAGGGTTTATTGGGTGGGTTTTATTTTTAGATTAGGGTTTTGGGCAATTGAAAAAGAGCTAAAGGCCCCTTTAAGGGCAATGCCCATCCAAATGCCCTTTTCAATAGGATTTTTCCTACCTTAATTCCGATTGGCTGATATATATATATTTATTAATTACATTCCAGTTTACTGCCCCTTTAGGCAAGGACTTTCCAGATGCAAGGAGGCATTTTATCTAAGATTAGTACATCTGCATAAAATGTTATACTCTAAGACTAAGATTGCTCATTGTTTGAAATTAGACAGGTTAACTTAAAACTGTTCAGTTTACACTACAGCTGACTTAATTTTGAAATACATACCAACAAGCCTAAATCGTGCATTTAACCAGATCTAATGGTATGAGTACCACAGCTTATGGTTCCAATTCAAAGAATTATTTTTGTTTACACATTTACAAACACGATTCTTTAAAAAGTGATCTCTTAATTTCTGCAATTTTTTTTATCATTCATGTCACACACTGTCGATTTAGCGGATGCAAGGAGCATACATTTTCCTCCTGTGAGAGTTTCTGTGGGTGTTTGTGTTTATGTCTTTGTGCTTTGGTTTGTGTCTCTATGAGTGTGTATGTATTTTTTTCCGTGGGTCTCTCTGTGAGGGTGGGTGTGTATGTCTTTGTGCATTTTCTGTGGATGTCTGTGAAGGTGTGTGCATATGTCTTTAAGCTTTTTCTATGGGTGTCTCTGCGAGGGTGTGTGTATGTTTGCCTTTGTGTATTTTCTCTGGGTGCCTCTGTGGGGGTGGGTGTGTATGTCTGTGTTTTCTGTGGATGTGTCTGTGAGGGTGTGTGTGTGTGTGTGTATGTATGTATGTCTGTGTTTTCTGTGGATGTCTCCGTGAGGGTGTGTGTTTTCTGTGGATGTTTCAGTGAGGGTGTGTGTATGTATGTCTTTCTGTGTTTTATGTGGTTGTCTCTCTGTGTGTGTATGTCTTTGTGTGTTTTATGTGGGTGTCTCTGTGTGTGTGCATGTCTTTGTGTGTTTTCTGAGGCTGTCTCTGTCAGTGTTTCCTTGGGTGTATGTGCAAGTTTGAGTTTGTGTGTATGTGTGTCCCCATTGTCTGTTCCTTTTTAGGACATTTGACCTTACTACTGATTTTTCACATCTTTCTACAGACTTTGAGACTAATGAGACCTTTACAGAAGTCACCAATCCACCATTTAACTTTTAAATTATTGTTTAGGCAGTTCAGGGCCCTTCCTTTCAGCCACTGCATGCTGTTGTCATCATTTAGTTGGCATCTTCCTTTACAAAACGATAATCAGAACTCCATATTTTGTTTTCTAAATCTCCTTTTTTTTACAAAACTGTAGTCTACCTCATCACTTGTCAGGTAAATGTAATCAAGTGTTGAGTGTCTGTTTGGTTGTCTGTATCTGAGTGTGTTTGTGTGTTTCTTAGCGTGTCTGCTAGGGTGTCTATATGTGAATCCTTATGTGTGAGTGTGTGTGTTTGTTTCAGTGTATGAGTGTGTCTGTGTGTTTGTATGTTACTACCTTTACAACTTTTCCAAGTTTAAATAGACACTTAAGAATAAAGTGCATATACTATACATATTTTAGTCACTTGGTCAAAAATTGCACATGTCAAAGGGGGGGGGGGGCTGATCAGGGCCGCCACTAGAAATTTTGGGGCCCCTGACTTAGCCATTGATCAGGCCCCCCCCCCCCTCCTTTGACATGTGCAATTTTTGACCAAGTGACTAAAACGTATATGCATTTTATTCATAAGTGTCTATTTAAACTTGAAAATGTTGTAAAGGTAGTAACATATACAAACACAGACACACTCATACACTGAAACACACTCACACATAAGGATTCACATATAGACACTCTAGCAGACACGCAAAGAAACACACTCAGACACAGACACCCAAACAGACACTCAGCACTTGTTTACATTGACCTGACAAGTAATGAGGCAAACTACAGTTTTGTAAAAAAAAGGAGATTTAGAAAACAAAATATGGAGTTCTGATTATCGTTTTGTAAAGGAAGATGCCAACTAAATGATGACAACAGCATGCAGTGGCTGAAAGGAAGGGCCCTGAACTGCCTAAACAATAATTTAAAGGTTTAGAAAACAAAATATGGAGTTCTGATTATCTTTTTGTAAAGGAAGATGCCAGGGATATGCCCTGAACTGCCTAAACAATAACTTAAAGGTTAAATGGTGGATTGGTGACTTCCGGAAAGGTCTCGTTAGTCTCATTCTGTAGAAAGATGTGAATAATCAGTAGTAAGGTCAAAATGTCCTTAAAAGGAACAGACAATGGACAAACACACACACACACACAAACTCAAACTTGCACATACAGTCAAGGAAACACCGACAGAGACAGCCTCAGAAAACACACAAAGACATACACACACACACACACACAGAGACACCCACAGAAAACACGGAAAGACATACACACACAGAGAGACAACCACATAAAACACAGAAAGACATACATACACTCCCTCACTGAGACATCCACAGAAAACACACAGACATACACACACCCTCACAGAAAACACACACCCTCACAGAGACATCCACAGAAAACACAGACATACACACCCACCCTCACAGAGGCATCCAGAGAAAATACACAAAGACAAACATACACACACCTTCAAAGAGACACCCATAGAAAAAGTTCAAAGACATATGCACACACCCTCACAGACATCCACAGAAAATGCACAAAGACATACACACCTACCCTCACAGAGAGACCCACAGAAAAAAAATACATACACACTCATAGATACACAAACCAAAGCACAAAGACATAAACACAGACACCCACAGAAACACTCACAGGAGGAAACATTTATGCACCTTGCATCCCCTAAATTGCATCCCCTAAATCAACAGTGTGTGAAATGCATGATAAAAAAAATGCAGAAATTAAGAGATCACTCTTTAAAGAATCATATTTGTAAATGTGCAAACAAAAATAATTCTGTGAATTCAAAATGTTACATTAATGATCTGGGTAGATGGCTAGATGAAGAAAAGTACTTTTAGGTTGACATGTTTGTTTTTCCCCATTTTCCCCAACCAAGAGCACCACTTCAAATATAGTGTACAAATGTTCCCATCTGTCAGCTGTACTTATGGATTTTGAAATTGCTGTACTCTATATGGTCTTGGTGAAAGCATATGCTGTGGTACACATACCATTAGATCTGGTTAAATGCAGGATTTAGGCTTGTTGGTATGTATTTCAAAATTAAGTCAGCTGTAGTGTAAACTGAACAGTTTTAAGTATATATATATATATATATATATATATATATATATATATATATATATATATATATATATAAATAAAAATGCATATCTGCCAAAAGGGCACCTACCATTTGTGTATTGAGGAGGAGACATTTCTGCATGGTTTTAAATATAGAATTTCTACAGCATTGTCAAATAATCATAAATACACTGCTGCTAAAAAAAAATGTGTTTTTATGGACCCCTGGCCCCACCATACAACTACTACCACACTGAAGTTACAATCCAAAATTGCACAAAGAAATAAAAAACATTTGCTAAGTAAGTCCTACCTCCTCTGTAAATAAAAATGATCTGCTGTCTGACTCAGGCACACACTGTACAAACAAAGTGCCAAGTCTGTCTCACACCATGGATTGTCGTTTAGTGCACACTCAGAAATCCTCTCAAATGCTAATACTTTACTCCTTGTAATAACATTTCCCATGCTCAATTAGCACTCTGCTGTAGTACCCACTGGTGGCTGCCAAAATTATTATTTTTTTTTTTTAAGTTCTTGCCTCATGGGGCCCCCCTGGCCCATTGGAGCCCCTGACAGGGGTCACCCCTGTCATCCCCTGATGGCGGCCCTGGGCCTGATGAATGGTTAAGTCAGGGGCCCCAAAATTTCTAGTGGCGGCCCTGCTGACAGCATATGTTGTCAGCATTTAGCAATGTCTTTCGGACATGATACGCTACAGCGTATCATGTCAGACAGACATTGATAAATTGGCCCCTTGGTCTTTGTTACTGGTTACAATGACCTAAACAATGAGATCCTCAAAAGTCTGAGAAAACATTGGCACATTTTAAGCACATGTAACCCCCTAGTTAAAGAATTTCAAACAGTATTCATGCCAGCCTTTAAATGGAGTTGTAACTTACGTAATAAATTGGTTAAAGCAGATATTGGTACTTTGAAGGGAAACACACAAACCTATTTGAGTGAAAAAATATTTGGTTGTTATCCTTGCTTTGGATGCTCTAGTTGTAATATCATAATTAAAGGTAATTACTTCTTTCACCCAAGAATGGGAAAGAAATTTAACATTACATTTTTTTTTTACCTGTACCACTAATTATTCTATTCACATGATTAAATGCCTATGTGAGCGGAGCTATATCGGAGAGACCACAAGGATGGTCCATGATAGGATCACTGAGAATAGATCTGATATCCGCACTAAGATAATTAAAAACCCTATAGCTAAACATTTTATCACTGCTGGCCACAACATCTGTCAACTTAGGTTCCAGATTATTGACCATATTGGCACCCTTAGAAGGGGTGGTGATAGGGAGCTATATTTAAAATAAAAAGAAATGTTTTGGATAGATAAATTAGAAACCCTAAGCCCTATAGGATTGAATGGGGATTTTTTTTTTTATCAATATTTCTATGAAGTTAAACGTTAAACACATAGATACATTCTGACCTTTATATGTTATAATATTAAATTTTTCTGTTTTGATCTGTATTTGTTCAAATAGTTTATATGTGATATTAGGAATTGCATTCTACATTGTATATTTATTAAATAAGAATGTTTGTATTTGTGCAGAGCCTCAATATATCATTGCACAGGTGTGTTGTAAAGGGGTGTCGTCGTCTATACCGGCCCCTATTTAAGAGTGATGTATTCTCATTATGTGTACTGACATGACTAAGGACTAAAGTCCGAAACGTTGTTTACTTTTTGTGCACCTTGGTGTCTTAATAATTTTCTGAATTATCCATGAACTTTGGAAGTGGTGAGTGTTGCTGTCTTTCTGGACTGTGTATCTTACTTTGGGACTTAGTGTGGAGTCTCTGACAGATTTCCACCCGTTTATCTGCTGTGCTGCTCCTTATTCTGCATTGTGTTTACCTTATAAATCTCATCAATTATCTCAGTGTCTAAACATTTTTTTTATCCAAAATACCCTGGAAAGGGACACTTCGCACCATGGAGCAAAGTTAGCAGTGAATAGGGAGTGCACTTTAAAAATGAAATCCTGTACACGTAGCCCTCAGTTTACGCCGGGGTTAGGTTCCAGAAGGAATGGTTGTAAATCGAAACCGTTGTAAATTGAAACCCGGTTTATAATGTAAGTCAATGGGAAGTGAGGAAGATAGGTTCTAGGCCCCTCTCAAAATTGTCATAAGTAACACCTAATATATTTATTTTTAAAGCTTTGAAATGAAGACTTTAAATGCTAAACAGCATTATAAACCTAATAAAACAATCACACAACAAAGAATATATAATTAAACTAAGTTAAATGAACAAAAACATTTGCTAAACAGCATTATAAACCTAATAAAATAATCACACAACACAGACTTCACTTACATTTTTCTGCAAACAGTTCTTTCTAGGCATTCCAATCTGGACTGATTTATAGACAGGAAGATCTTGTTCCTTTGAAATCTGCTCGATAGCTCAGGTCTGGTTAAACTGATTAATGTCAGCTTGCTTGGCTTTGCTGCAACACAAGCGGACAGCTCAACCTACTGGCTGTTTTAATAAATGCACTGCTTCTCAATGCTTTTCAATAGCAGTCACATGACTGGAAAAAAATGGTTGTTATTCTGAAACGGTGTAAATTGAACCGTTGTAAAACGAGGGCCCCCTGTATTTAATTTAAATCACATTACGCTGCTCTCTCTCTCTCTCTCTCTCTCTCTCTCTCTCTATATATATATATATATATATATATATATATATATATATATACTGTATATATGTATGTATTTTCATATACATGTGTTTTTCTATTAGGGTTATAAGTATTTTGAGTGTTTTGAGAAAAGCTTGCCACCTTCAAGTTGGCAAGAAAAAACTGTTACATCTGTAGTGTAAAAACCTTTACAGAATTATGCTGGGATTAGAGATTATTTCATATACACCCATGGAACGCTCATGTTCAGCCTATTTTATGAAAAAACAACAATTACACTTTGTATTTTGTTTTTAAACGTACAAATTTTGAAGTGATTTTTGCACATCCTGTGTTCTAATTTACTCCAATTATCAAATTTTCTTTATTCTCTTTGTATCTTTATTTGAAATGCAAGAATGTAAGTTTAGATGCCGGCCCATTGTTGGTGAACAACCTGGGTTGTTTTTGCTGATTGGGGAATAAATTAATCCACCAATAAAAAAGTGCTGTCCAGAGTCCTAAACCAAAAAAAGCTTAGATGCCTTCTTTTTCAAATAAAGATAGCAAGAGAACGAAGAAAAATTGATAATAGGAGTAAATTAGAAAGTTGTTTAAAATGTCATGCTCTATCTGTATCACGAAAGAAAAAATTTGGGTTCAGTGTCCCTTTAACAATACATTTTTTCCTACATATTGTTGTGTGAATGGTTAAATTATTGTTTTGTTAGGTTTCTTAAATACATTTTTTGTTGCGCACATAACATACAAATATGTAGTATATGCCCCTTAGCGTTATATGATTCCACCAGGGTTATAGAAGTACTGGCGAGCATTCTCCTTTGGTGCAGGCTCTAGGATCCAACGCACTAAGTGCAAGATTACAAGTTGCACATTCTGACTTTTCCGCACACAATATGGGGCGCGATCCGATATCGATCGCAGTTTGCGGCGCAAGCGAGGGAACCGGCGTCGCCCGCAGTTTCAGCTCGCAACTCGAGCCATCCCATATAGGTCGCCGTCAGATGCTAACATGCCGTAAGTCTCACAAACCAGCGATGTCCAGAAATCTGCGTAAGTACAAATTTCTGGCGTCGCCAGTGACTTGCGCCACGTTAGAAACTGCCGGCGCCTATAAAACCTGACTAAAGTCTAAAACACCCGCACTGTCTAACACGCCTCCCTAACATAGCCCGCACTGTCTAACACGCCTCCCTAACATAGCCCGCACTGTCTAACACGCCTCCCTAACATAGCCCGCACTGTCTAACACGCCTCCCTAACATAGCCCGCACTGTCTAACCCTCTATCCGCTATCCCCCCTCACTAGCCTAACAATAAAAAAGCTATTAACCCCTAAACCGCCGCTCCCGTACCCCGCCGCCAGCTATATTATATCTATAACCCCCTAAAGTGAGCCCCTAACACCGCCGCCATCTATATTAAAATTATTAACCCCTAATGTAAGCCCCTTACACCGCCGCCATCTCTATTAAAATGATTAACCCCTAATTTAATCTACCTACCCCGCCGCCAGCTATATTAACCCTAAGTATATTATAGTTAATATAGGTATTACATTATATATATTAACCCTAATTATATTAGGGTTAATATAGTTAATATAGTTACTATAGTATTTTTATTAACTCTATCTAACCCTAACTAAATTTATATTAAATTAATCTAATTCATTTATAAACTAAAATATTCCTATTTAAATCTAAATACTTACCTATAAAATAAACCCTAAGATAGCTACAATGTAATTAATAATTACATTATAGCTATGTTAGGGTTTATATTTATTTTACAGGTAAATTGTTAATTATTTTAACTAGGTATAATAGATATTAAATAGTTATTAACTATTTAATATCTACCTAGTTAAAATAATTACCCAATTACCTGTAAAATAAATCCTAACCTAAGTTACAAATACACCTACACTATCAATAAATTTAATAAACTACTAACATCTATCTAAAAATACAATTAAATTAACTAAACTAAATTACAAAAAAAAACAAACACTAAATTACAAAAAATAAAAAAAAGATTACAAGATATTTAAGCTAATTACACCTATTCTAAGCCCCCTAATAAAATAATAAACCCCCAAAATAAAAAAAATTCCCTGCCCTATTCTAAATTCAACAAATTTCAAAGCTCTTTACCTTACCAGCCCTTAAAAGGGCCTTTTGTGGGGCATGCCCCAAAGAATTCAGCTCTTTTGCATACAAGAAATACAATACCCCCCCCCATTACAACCCACCACCCACATACCCCTATTCTAAACCCACCCAAACCCCCCTTAAAAAAGCCTAACACTACCCCCCTGAAGATCTCCCTACCTTGTCTTCACCACACCGGGCCGAACTCCTGATCCGATCCGGGCGATGTCTTCCTCCAAGCGGCAAAGAAGAATTCTTCCTCTGGCGACGTCTTCCTCCAAGCGGCAGCAAAGTCTTCATTCTTCCGGCGGCATCTTCAATCTTCTTTCTTCGCTCCGCCGCCGCGGAGCATCCATCCCGGCCGACTGCTGAACTTGGAATGATGTACCTTTAAATGACGTCATCCAAGATGGCGTCCGCCGAATTCCGATTGGCTGATAGGATTCTATCAGCCAATCGGAATTAAGTTAAAAAAATCTGATTGGCTGATTGAATCAGCCAATCAGATTCAAGTTCAATCCGATTGGCTGATCCAATCAGCCAATCAGATTGAGCTCGCATTCTATTGGCTGATCGGAACAGCCAATAGAATGCGAGCTCAATCTGATTGGCTGATTGGATCAGCCAATCGGATTGAACTTGAATCTGATTGGCTGATTCAATCAGCCAATCAGATTTTTTTAACTTAATTCCGATTGGCTGATAGAATCCTATCAGCCAATCGGAATTCGGCGGACGCCATCTTGGATGACGTCATTTAAAGGTACATCATTCCAAGTTCAGCAGTCGGCCGGGATGGATGCTCCGCGGCGGCGGAGCGAAGAAAGAAGATTGAAGATGCCGCCGGAAGAATGAAGACTTTGCTGCCGCTTGGAGGAAGACGTCGCCGGAGGAAGAATTCTTCTTTGCCGCTTGGAGGAAGACATCGCCCGGATCGGATCAGGAGTTCGGCCCGGTGTGGTGAAGACACGGTAGGGAGATCTTCAGGGGGGTAGTGTTAGGCTTTTTTAAGGGGGGTTTGGGTGGGTTTAGAATAGGGGTATGTGGGTGGTGGGTTGTAATGGGGGGGGGGGGGGGTATTGTATTTCTTGTATGCAAAAGAGCTGAATTCTTTGGGGCATGCCCCACAAAAGGCCCTTTTAAGGGCTGGTAAGGTAAATAGCTTTGAAATTTGTTGAATTTAGAATAGGGCAGGGAATTTTTTTTTATTTTGGGGGTTTATTATTTTATTAGGGGGCTTAGAATAGGTGTAATTAGCTTAAATATCTTGTAATCTTTTTTTCATTTTTTGTAATTTAGTGTTTGTTTTTTTTTGTAATTTAGTTTAGTTAATTTAATTGTATTTTTAGATAGATGTTAGTAGTTTATTAAATTTATTGATAGTGTAGGTGTATTTGTAACTTAGGTTAGGATTTATTTTACAGGTAATTGGGTAATTATTTTAACTAGGTAGATATTAAATAGTTAATAACTATTTAATATCTATTATACCTAGTTAAAATAATTAACAATTTACCTGTAAAATAAATATAAACCCTAACATAGCTATAATGTAATTATTAATTACATTGTAGCTATCTTAGGGTTTATTTTATAGGTAAGTATTTAGATTTAAATAGGAATATTTTAGTTTATAAATGAATTAGATTAATTTAATATAAATTTAGTTAGGGTTAGATAGAGTTAATATAAATACTATAGTAACTATATTAACTATATTAACCCTAATATAATTAGGGTTAATATAGTTAATATATATAATGTAATACCTATATTAACTATAATATACTTAGGGTTAATATAGATAATATAGCTGGCGGCGGGGTAGGTAGATTAAATTAGGGGTTAATCATTTTAATAGAGATGGCGGCGGTGTAAGGGGCTTACATTAGGGGTTAATAATTTTTATATAGGTGGCGGCGGTGTAAGGGGTCAGATTAGGGGATAGATAAGGTAGATGGCGGCGGTTTTAGAGGCTCACAGTAGGGGGTTAGTTTATGTAGATGGCGGCGGGGTCCGGGAGCGGCGGTTTAGGGGGTAATAACTTTATTAGGGATTTGGGGGGGGGGGGATCGCGGTTGACAGGGAGATAGACATTGCGCATGCGTTAGGTGTTAGGTTTATTTTCTAGTTAGTTTAGGGAGTTACGGGGCTCCAATAGTCAGCGTAAGGCTTCTTACGGCTGCTTTTTGTGGCGAGGTGAAAATGGAGTAAGTTTTTTCCATTTTCGCCACGTAAGTCCTTACGCTGCATATTGGATACCAAACTGCGCGGGTTTGGTATACCTGCCTATGGCCCAAAAAACTGCGGGCGACGGCAGAAATATACGGGCGTAACTTCTAGGTTACGCCGTATATGTGATACCAAATCCGCGCAAATATTGGCGTCGCCGGCTTTTGCGGGCAACGCTTTATATCGGATCGACCCCATGGTCTTTTTGCAATCAATTTCCATTGTGTAGCCATTACAAGTTTTGAAAAATTGCGATTGTGTGCACATTCGCCTTTTATTCAACAATCTTTTCCACGCTTGAAGAGCTGTAGTTAACAGTTTTGCGCAACATAAAAGTTTTACAACACAGTTCAAAAATAGATTACAAAGTACAGTTATACTCATATTAACACTATATAATAAAAATTATTTTAAAAAAATATTGCACACAAAAGTTATAAGGGCTCAAAGATATGAGATCTCGGATGTATGAAAAAAAGCCAATGAAGGGATTTCACATTGAGATACATACACATACATAGAAAAACATGGATTTATATGTATAGACATATGTTTAACTAGGGAGATAATGAAAATATTTCACATTACAATCTTATGCACATTAAAAAATATTTCAGATGGATTTTCAAAGAGATATTCGCATATAGATCTCAAGATATCTAGACAATATATATATATTCATAAATATATCTCGCTTTAAATAGATACTGTATATCAGTCAAAAAATAATCATATATAGAGAAATATAATACCTGTGCAACCCCAAAAGCGAAAAAGTCAAAACGCGCACTGTCTTCACAACTGATTTGCCTCGCGAGTTGTAATCATGCCCTAAGCCTCCTATTAACGCGGCCATAGACTTTGTGAAACTCTTTGAATAAGGCTTGGTATTAGCGCAGCTCCCCTAGCCCTTTAAAAGATAATTTAACCCCTTAAGGACCAGCGACGTACCCTGTATGTCGCTGGCCTTTTTTGGGACTTGATTGTTTTATAGTGCGGTCTTGCCACCAGCGTTAAGACTGCTCTATTCCACAAAGCCTTCAGCAGGGAATGCATTAATAGCGTTTTCTTGCTAGACTTGTGCTATTATGTCCTGAAAAAACCCTTAACGACCAGTGACATACAGGGTACATTGTGGTCATTAAGGGGTTAAAGAAAACAAATCCTATATCATAAAAGGCCAGGGATTTTTGTCCGAAGCTGTCATGTGCAGTAGAGACTGAGCGAGGACAAACATACCTGGCCATTGACACCGTAACTCAGGATCAGACAAAAGAGAGGGTGGGCAGGAGCAGGTGTGGTGGGGAGGTGGTCAGGCAGTAGCGGTCGTGGTGGGGGCATGACTGGGCTGAAGTGGGCGTGGCGGGGGCGTGACCGGGCAGGTGCAGACGGGTGGGACCGCTGCACTGCAGGAAATGGCCTGTGTACACAGACTTTATATATATATATTCTTCAAATTAGTTGGTGCATTCGTTTGGATATTTGTTTTGTGTAAACAAAATTAATATCTGTATTTTGATTATGAATATGCATTTGTAATGAAACAAATGCACGTCTACTTATTAGAGAGGTACATTGCAGACATATTATAACATTAAAAGTTATGTCAGTGATATATCTTATACAAAATATTCATCTAGTAATATTCATTTTATCTCTCTAGTACAATACTTTTTAAAGTATAAGCAAACCTATAACATTCTTTATTTCTATTTAATACTTTTTAAAATTATGGTATAGAACAATGGTAGATTATGAGAAAAGGTGTTCAAGGAATGTCAAAAAAGCATCTAAAAAATTGCACATATGTATAACGAGCACAGATGTGCTGTACGAAAAAAATTATTATCTTCATGATTATCACTGATTTAAAAGGAAACTAAAAAATTCAGCATATGAAACAGCAATTTAATATGCTGTAAATTGTTATTATGCCTAGGTTACCTCTTTGAGGTACGAGGCTTCCAAGAATGGTTAAAAAAATAGTTGAAAGTTTTTCAAAGTTATTGCAATCCACTTACTCCACAAAACTGAAAGAAACACAATGGCCCACAGTGGAATTAAAAGATATTAGCGATAAAGCCTAGGGATGCACTAACCTCTGAACTTAGGCACATGAGCGCTAAGCCAAAGTTTAATTAATTGAGTTACATTTAGATTATTGTTTTGTATTGAAATATAAGTTTTAAACACTGCACACATATATACACATATGTAAACATACATGCACAACTATGTCCCCTCAAATTTTTTTAAACACTAAGCTAAAAAATTTTTATCTGTCCAATTCTTGGCTAATCATACACACAAACACACACTCATTCTTTTACAAACACATGCACTCATACATACACACACTCTACAGCCTGCTTTCAGTACAATGAGCTCTATAGGCTGCGTGCAATACAATGAGAGTCTACACCCTGCATTCAGTATAATGAGCTCTACACCCTGCATTCAGTACAATGAACTCTACAGTTTGTGTGCAGTACAATGGGCTCTACAGACTGTGTGTAGTACAATGAGCTCTATAGCCTGCGTGCAATACAATGAGCTCTACACCCAGTGTCCTGTACAATGAGCTCTACACCCTGCATTCAGTACAATGAGCTCCACAGCCTGTGTGCAGTACAATAAGCTTTATAGCCTGTGTGCAATACAATGAGCTCTACACCCAGCGTGCAGTACAATGAGCTCACAGCCTACGTGCAGTACAATGAGCTCTACCGCCTGTGTGCAGTACAATTGGCTCTACAGCCTGCATTCAGTACAATGAGCTCTACAGCCTGTGTGTAGTACAATGAGCTCTATAGCCTGTGTGCAATACAATGAGCTCTACACCCTGCATTCAGTACAATGAGCTCTACAGCCTGTGTGTAGGACAATGAGCTCTATAGCCTGCGTGCAATACAATGAGCTCTACACCCAGCGTGTAGTACAATGAGCTCCACAGCCTACGTGCAGTACAATGAGCTCTACAGCCTACATGCAGTACAATGAGCTCTACAGTCTGTGTGCAGTACAATGGGCCTACAGCCTGCATTCGGTACAATGAGCTCTACAACCTGTGTGTAGTACAGTAAGCTCTACACCCTGCATAATGCATTCAGAACAATGAGCTCTACAGACTGCGTGCAGTACAATGAGCTCTATAGCCTGCGTGCAATACAATGAGCTTTACACCCAGCGTGCAGTACAATGAGCTCCACAGCCTGCATGCAGTACAATGAGCTTTACAGCCTGCGTGCAGTACAATGGGCTCTACAGCCTGCTTGCAGTACAATAAGCTCTACAGCCTAGGGGCAGTACAATGAGCTCTACAGCCCGCTTGCAGTACAATAAGCTCTACAGCCTAGGTGCAGTATAATGAGCTCTACAGCCTGCTTGCAGTACAATGAGCTCTACAGCCTGCTTGCAGTACAATGAGCTCTACAGTCTAGGTGCAGTACAATGAGCTCAACAGCCTGCATGCAATACAATGAGCTCTACAGCCTGCATGCAATACAATTAGCTCTACAGTCTGTGTGCAGTACAATTAGCTCTACAGTCTAGGTGCAGTACAATGAGCTCAACAGCCTGCATGCAATACAATGAGCTCTACAGCCTGCATGCAATACAATTAGCTCTACAGTCTGTGTGCAGTACAATTAGCTCTACAGTCTGTGTGCAGTACAATGAGCTCTACAGCCTGTGTGCAGTACAATGAGCTCTACAGCCTGTGTGCAGTACAATGAGCTCTACAGCCTGTGTGCAGTACAATGAGCTCTACAGCCTGCTTGCAACATAATGAGCTGTACAATCTGTGTGCAGTACAATTAGCTCTATGGCCTGTGTGCAGTACAATTAGCTGTACAGCCTGCATGCAGTACAATGAGCTCTACAGTCTGTGTGCAGTACAATTAGCTCTACAGCCTGCACCCAGTGTGCTGTACAATGAGCTCTACACCCTGCATTCAGTAGAATGAGCTCCACAGCCTGTGTGCAGTACAATAAGCTTTATAGCCTGTGTGCAATACAATGAGCTCTACACCCAGCGTGCAGTACAATGAGCTCACAGCCTACGTGCAGTACAATGAGCTCTACCGCCTGTGTGCAGTACAATTGGCTCTACAGCCTGCATTCACTACAATGAGCTCTACAGCCTGTGTGTAGTACAATGAGCTCTATAGCCTGTGTGCAATACAATGAGCTCTACACCCTGCATTCAGTACAATGAGCTCTACAGCCTGTGTGTAGGACAATGAGCTCTATAGCCTGCGTGCAATACAATGAGCTCTACACCCAGCGTGTAGTACAAAGAGCTCCACAGCCTACGTGCAGTACAATGAGCTCTACTGCCTACGTGCAGTACAATGAGCTCTACAGTCTGTGTGCAGTACAATGGGCTCTACAACCTGCATTCGGTACAATGAGCTCTACAACCTGTGTGTAGTACAGTAAGCTCTACACCCTGCATAATGCATTCAGAACAATGAGCTCTACAGACTGCGTGCAGTACAATGAGCTCTATAGCCTGCGTGCAATACAATGAGCTTTACACCCAGCGTGCAGTACAATGAGCTCCACAGCCTGCATGCAGTACAATGAGCTTTACAGCCTGCGTGCAGTACAATGGGCTCTACAGCCTGCTTGCAGTACAATAAGCTCTACAGCCTAGGGGCAGTACAATGAGCTCTACAGCCCGCTTGCAGTACAATAAGCTCTACAGCCTAGGTGCAGTATAATGAGCTCTACAGCCTGCTTGCAGTACAATGAGCTCTACAGCCTGCTTGCAGTACAATGAGCTCTACAGTCTAGGTGCAGTACAATGAGCTCAACAGCCTGCATGCAATACAATGAGCTCTACAGCCTGCATGCAATACAATTAGCTCTACAGTCTGTGTGCAGTACAATTAGCTCTACAGCCTGTGTGCAGTACAATGAGCTCTACAGCCTGAGTGCAGTACAATTAGCTCTACAGCCTGTGTGCAGTACAATGAGCTCTACAGTCTGCTTGCAACATAATGAGCTGTACAATCTGTGTGCAGTACAATTAGCTCTATGGCCTGTGTGCAGTACAATTAGCTGTACAGCCTGCATGCAGTACAATGAGCTCTACAGTCTGTGTGCAGTACAATTAGCTCTACAGCTTGTGTGCAGTACAATGAGCTCTACAGTCTGTGTGCAGTACAATTAGCTCTACAGCCTGTGTGCAGTACAATGAGCTCTACAGCCTGTGTGCAGTACAAAGAGCTCTACATCCTGAGTGCAGTACAATTAGCTCTACAGTCTGTGTGCAGTACAATTAGCTCTACAGCCTGTGTGCAGTGCAATGAGCTCTACAGCCTGAGTGCAGTACAATTAGCTCTACAGCCTGTGTGCAGTACAATGAGCTATACAGCCTGCTTGCAACATAATGAGCTATACAATCTGTGTGCAGTACAATTAGCTCTATAGCCTGTGTGCAGTACAATTAGCTGTACAGCCTGTGTGCAGTACAATTAGCTCTACAGCCTGCATGCAGTACAATGAGCTCTACAGTCTGAGTGCAGTACAATTAGCTCTACAGCCTGCATTCAGTACAATGAGCTCTACAGTCTGTGTGCAGTACAATTAGCTCTACAGCTTGTGTGCAGTACAATGAGCTCTACAGTCTGAATGCAGTACAATTAGCTCGACAGCTTGTGTGCAGTACAATTAGCTCTACAGCCTGTGTGCAGTACAATTAGCTCTACAGCCTTTGTGCAGTACAATTAGCTCTACAGCCTGTGTGCAGTACAATGAGCTCTACAGCCTGCTTGCAACATAATGAGCTGTACAATCTGTGTGCAGTACAATTAGCTCTATAGCCTGTGTGCAGTACAATGAGCTCTACAGCCTGTGTGCAGTACAATGAGCTCTACATCCTGTGTGCAGTACAATTAGCTCTACAGTCTGTGTGCAGTACAATTAGCTCTACAGCCTGTGTGCAGTACAATTAGCTCTACAGTCTGTGTGCAGTACAATTAGCTCTACAGCCTGTGTGCAGTGCAATGAGCTCTACAGCCTGAGTGCAGTACAATTAGCTCTACAGCCTGTGTGCAGTACAATGAGCTATACAGCCTGCTTGCAACATAATGAGCTGTACAATCTGTGTGCAGTACAATTAGCTCTATAGCCTGTGTGCAGTACAATTAGCTGTACAGCCTGTGTGCAGTACAATTAGCTCTACAGCCTGCATGCAGTACAATGAGCTCTACAGTCTGAGTGCAGTACAATTAGCTCTACAGCCTGCATTCAGTACAATGAGCTCTACAGTCTGTGTGCAGTACAATTAGCTCTACAGCTTGTGTGCAGTACAATGAGCTCTACAGTCTGAATGCAGTACAATTAGCTCGACAGCTTGTGTGCAGTACAATTAGCTCTACAGCCTGTGTGCAGTACAATTAGCTCTACAGCCTTTGTGCAGTACAATTAGCTCTACAGCCTGTGTGCAGTACAATGAGCTCTACAGCCTGCTTGCAACATAATGAGCTGTACAATCTGTGTGCAGTACAATTAGCTCTATAGCCTGTGTGCAGTACAATGAGCTCTACAGCCTGTGTGCAGTACAATGAGCTCTACAGCCTGTGTGCAGTACAAAGAGCTCTACATCCTGTGTGCAGTACAATTAGCTCTACAGTCTGTGTGCAGTACAATTAGCTCTACAGCCTGTGTGCAGTACAATGAGCTCTACAGCCTGAGTGCAGTACAATTAGCTCTACAGCCTGTGTGCAGTACAAAGAGCTCTACATCCTGAGTGCAGTACAATTAGCTCTACAGTTTGTGTGCAGTACAATTAGCTCTACCTGCCTGTGTGCAGTACAATGAGCTCTACAGCCTGAGTGCAGTACAATTAGCTCTACAGCCTGTGTGCAGTACAATGAGCTCTACCGCCTGCTTGCAACATAATGAGCTATACAATCTGTGTGCAGTACAATTAGCTCTATAGCCTGTGTGCAATACAATTAGCTGTACAGCCTGTGTGCAGTACAATTAGGTCTACAGCCTGCATGTAGTACAATGAGCTCTACAGTCTGAGTGCAGTACAATTAGCTCTACAGCCTGCATTCAGTACAATGAGCTCTACAGTCTGTGTTCAGTACAATTACCTCTACAGCTTGTGTGCAGTACAATGAGCTCTACAGTCTGAGTGCAGTACAATTAGCTCGACAGCTTGTGTGCAGTACAATGAGCTCTACAGCCTGTGTGCAGTACAATTAGCTCTACAGCCTGCATGCAGTACAATGAGCTCTACAGTCTGAGTGCAGTACAATTAGCTCGACAGCCTGTGTGCAGTACAATGAGCTCTACAGCCTGAGTGCAGTACAATGAGCTCTACAGCCTGAGTGCAGTACAATTAGCTCTACAGCCTGTGTGCAGTACAATGAGCTCTACAGCCAGCAGAGTAATGTCAAAAGTGAATGGGGTGCTTTTTTAAATGATGGATTTTTCTTTTTTGTTTAGAAAACTTTCGGCTAGATTACGAGTTTGGAGTTAGCCTTAAAAAGCAGCGTTAAGGGGTCCTAACGTGGCTTTTTAACGCCCGCTGGTATTACAAGTTTGGCAGGTACAGGTGTACCGCTCACTTTTATTCCGTGACTTTTCCATACCGCAAATCCCCTTATGTCAATTGCGTATCCTATCTTTTTAATGGGATTTGGCTAATGCTGGAATTACAATTCTTGGAAGAGGTGAGCGGTACAGCCTCTTCCTCCAAGACTCCTACCGCATATAAAAGTCAGCAGTTAAGAGTTTTATGGGCTAACGCCGGAACATAAAGCTCTTAAATAAAGTGCTACAAAGTACACTAACACCCATAAACTACCTAGTAACCCCTAAACCGATGCCAACACATCACTAACACTATAATAAAATTATTTAACCCCTAATTTGCCGACCAGACATCGCCGTCACCTACATTATACCTATGAACCCCTAATCTGCTGCCCCTAACATTGCCGACACCTACATTATATTTATTAACCCCTAATCTGCCGCCCCCAACGTTGCCGCCACCTACCTACAATTATTAACCCCTAATCTGCCTACTGGACATCGCCGCCACTTTAATAAATGTACTAACCCCTAAACCGCCACACTCCCACCTCGCAAACACTAGTTAAATGTTATTAACCCCTAATCTTCTGACCCCAACGCTGCTACTATAATAAAGTTATTAACCCCTAAACCTAAGTCTAACCCTAACCCTAACACCCCCCTAACTTAAATCTATTTTTAATAAATCTAAATAAAATTACTATAATTAAATAAATTATTCCTATTTAAAACTAAATACTTACCTGTAAAATAAACCCTAATATAGCTACAATATAACTAATAGTTACATTATAGCTATTTTAGGATTTATTTTTATTTTATAGGCAACTTTGTATTTATTTTAACTAGACACAATAGTTACTAAATAAATATTAACTATTTAATAAATACCTAGATAAAATAAATACAAATATACCTGTAAAATAAACCCTAACCTAAGTTACAATTACACCTAACACTACTCTATAATTAAATTAATTACCTAAACTACCTACAATTAAATACAATTAAATTAAATAAACTAAATTACAAAAACACAAACACTAAATTACAGAAAATAAAAAAGAAATTGCAATATTTTAAACTAATTACACCTAATCTAATCCCCCTAATAAAATAAAAAAGCCCCCCAAAATAATAAAATTCCCTACCCTACACTAAATTACAAATAGCCCTTAAAAGGGCCTTTTGCGGGACATTGCCCCACAGTAATCAGCTCTTTTACCTGTAAAAAAAAGAAATACAATACCCCCCCAACATTAAAACCCACCACACACACACCCCTACACTAAAACCCACCCGATCCCCCCTTAAAAAACCTAACACTACCCCATTGAAGATCACCCTACCTTGAGCCGTTTTCACCCAGCCAGGCACCAGTGGTCATCTGATGGGGCAGAAGGGGACATCCAGACCGGCAGAAGTCTTCATCCTATCCGGGCAGAAGAGGACATCTGGACCGGCAGACACCTTCATCCAAGTGGCATCTTCTATCTTCATCCTTCCGGCGATGAGCAGCTCCATCTTGAAGACCTCCGGTGTGGAACATCCTTCTCGGCCGACGACGAATGGCTGGTCCTTTAAATGACGTCATCCAAGATGGCGTCCCTCAAATTCCGATTGGCTGATAGGATTCTATCCTGTGCAGTACAATTAGCTCTACCTGCCTGTGTGCAGTACAATGAGCTCTACAGCCTGAGTGCAGTACAATTAGCTCTACAGCCTGTGTGCAGTACAATGAGCTCTACAGCCTGCTTGCAACATAATGAGCTATACAATCTGTGTGCAGTACAATTAGCTCTATAGCCTGTGTGCAATACAATTAGCTGTACAGCCTGTGTGCAGTACAATTAGGTCTACAGCCTGCATGCAGTACAATGAGCTCTACAGTCTAAGTGCAGTACAATTAGCTCTACAGCCTGCATTCAGTACAATGAGCTCTACAGTCTGTGTTCAGTACAATTACCTCTACAGCTTGTGTGCAGTACAATGAGCTCTACAGTCTGAGTGCAGTACAATTAGCTCGACAGCTTGTGTGCAGTACAATGAGCTCTACAGCCTGTGTGCAGTACAATTAGCTCTACAGCCTGCATGCAGTACAATGAGCTCTACAGTCTGAGTGCAGTACAATTAGCTTGACAGCCTGTGTGCAGTACAATGAGCTCTACAGCCTGAGTGCAGTACAATGAGCTCTACAGCCTGAGTGCAGTACAATTAGCTCTACAGCCTGTGTGCAGTACAATGAGCTCTACAGCCAGCAGAGTAATGTCAAAAGTGAATGGGGTGCTTTTTTAAATGATGGATTTTTCTTTTTTGTTTAGAAAACTTTCGGCTAGATTACGAGTTTGGAGTTAGCCTTAAAAAGCAGCGTTAAGGGGTCCTAACGTGGCTTTTTAACGCCCGCTGGTATTACAAGTTTGGCAGGTACAGGTGTACCGCTCACTTTTATTCCGTGACTTTTCCATACCGCAAATCCCCTTATGTCAATTGCGTATCCTATCTTTTTAATGGGATTTGGCTAATGCTGGAATTACAATTCTTGGAAGAGGTGAGCGGTACAGCCTCTTCCTCCAAGACTCCTACCGCATATAAAAGTCAGCAGTTAAGAGTTTTATGGGCTAACGCCGGAACATAAAGCTCTTAAATAAAGTGCTACAAAGTACACTAACACCCATAAACTACCTAGTAACCCCTAAACCGATGCCAACACATCACTAACACTATAATAAAATTATTTAACCCCTAATTTGCCGACCAGACATCGCCGTCACCTACATTATACCTATGAACCCCTAATCTGCTGCCCCTAACATTGCCGACACCTACATTATATTTATTAACCCCTAATCTGCTGCCCCCAACGTTGCCGCCACCTACCTACAATTATTAACCCCTAATCTGCCTACTGGACATCGCCGCCACTTTAATAAATGTACTAACCCCTAAACCGCCACACTCCCACCTCGCAAACACTAGTTAAATGTTATTAACCCCTAATCTTCTGACCCCAACGCTGCTACTATAATAAAGTTATTAACCCCTAAACCTAAGTCTAACCCTAACCCTAACACCCCCCTAACTTAAATCTATTTTTAATAAATCTAAATAAAATTACTATAATTAAATAAATTATTCCTATTTAAAACTAAATACTTACCTGTAAAATAAACCCTAATATAGCTACAATATAACTAATAGTTACATTATAGCTATTTTAGGATTTATTTTTATTTTATAGGCAACTTTGTATTTATTTTAACTAGACACAATAGTTACTAAATAAATATTAACTATTTAATAAATACCTAGATAAAATAAATACAAATATACCTGTAAAATAAACCCTAACCTAAGTTACAATTACACCTAACACTACTCTATAATTAAATTAATTACCTAAACTACCTACAATTAAATACAATTAAATTAAATAAACTAAATTACAAAAACACAAACACTAAATTACAGAAAATAAAAAAGAAATTGCAATATTTTAAACTAATTACACCTAATCTAATCCCCCTAATAAAATAAAAAAGCCCCCCAAAATAATAAAATTCCCTACCCTACACTAAATTACAAATAGCCCTTAAAAGGGCCTTTTGCGGGACATTGCCCCACAGTAATCAGCTCTTTTACCTGTAAAAAAAAGAAATACAATACCCCCCCAACATTAAAACCCACCACCCACACACCCCTACACTAAAACCCACCCGATCCCCCCTTAAAAAACCTAACACTACCCCATTGAAGATCACCCTACCTTGAGCCGTTTTCACCCAGCCAGGCACCAGTGGTCATCTGATGGGGCAGAAGGGGACATCCAGACCGGCAGAAGTCTTCATCCTATCCGGGCAGAAGAGGACATCTGGACCGGCAGACACCTTCATCCAAGTGGCATCTTCTATCTTCATCCTTCCGGCGATGAGCAGCTCCATCTTGAAGACCTCCGGTGTGGAACATCCTTCTCGGCCGACGACTACCCGACGAATGGCTGGTCCTTTAAATGACGTCATCCAAGATGGCGTCCCTCAAATTCCGATTGGCTGATAGGATTCTATCAGCCAATCGGAATTAAGGTAGGAAAAATCCAATTGGTTGATTTAATCAGCCAATCGGATTGAAGTTCAATCCGATTGACTGATTGGATCAGCCAATAGAATTGACCTCGCATTCTTGAAATTGCAAGTCCTACAATCATAATATACTTAGATAATTCTTATACAAATTGCAAGGAAATGTCATACATGTTCAAGGATTGCCCCTTTTCAGCCACTTGGACAGTGCTGCAAGACTCATTTCACATTAGAAATATAAGAATCCCTTGAAGTTTGACATCTTTTTTTGTAAACTATGGTGTACCTTAAATATATGAGTTTTACTAATTGTATTGGATACAATTTTTTTGTGTGTATACAATTTGTATAGCGGAATTTAAATTTGCATTTTGCAGTAGTTTTTTTTTAACAAGTATACGGATGGATACTGTTTATACGTGTTTTAATGCATACCATTTCAATGTTTACAATGAACATAAACTGTACTTTTGAAATGCTTGATTTATTGAGCACTATCCTGTATCTTAAAGGTGCTCAATCTATGCATTTGACCATAGGATACGCCACTTACACAGCTCACAGTGAATTTAGATAATCCTGCCATGAATTTTGTATACAGGGTTAGTTTTAGATCATCTAGCCTGAGCAGAGAGCTTTGGATCATTTGGCCCCAGTGGCAGTGGGGATGCTAGGGGTAGACCATAGACTTTATGCCAACATCAAACAGATTACATTGATTCAGGATACATTTAATAGTCTGAATTATTCTAACTCTTTAATACTGGGTTAGTTTGCAAAGCCCAAATTTGTTGTTTTTTTCTCCTTTAATGGTTATGAAACCCAAAAAAACATAATTTATGTAAGAACTTACCTGATAAATTCAATTCTTTCATATTGGCAAGCGTCAATGAGCTAGTGACGTATGGGATATACAATCCTACCAGGAGGGGCAAAGTTTCCCAAACCTCAAAATGCCTATAAATACACCCCTCACCCCACCCACATTTCAGTTTAACGAATAGCCAAGAAGTGGGGTGATAAAGAAAGGAGTAAAAAGCATCAACAAAGGAATTTGGAAATAATTGTGCTTTATACAAAAAAATCATAACCACCAAAAAAAGGGTGGGCCTCATGGACTCTTGCCAATATGAAATAAATGAATTTATCAGGTAAGTTCTTACATAAATTATGCTTTCTTTCATGTAATTGGTAAGAGTCCATGAGCTAGTGACGTATGGGATAGCAATACCCAAGATGTGGAACTCCACGCAAGAGTCACTAGAGAGGGAGGGATAAAAAATAAAAACAGCCATTTCCGCTGAAAAAAAATAATCCACAACCCAAATCATAAGTTTAGTCTCATAATTGAAAAGAAAAAAATTAAATTAGAAGCAGAAGAATCAAACTGAAACAGCTGTCTGAAGAACTTTTCTACCTAAAACTGCTTCCGAAGAAGCAAATACATCAAAATAGTAGAATTTAGTAAAAGTATGCAAAGAAGACCAAGTTGCTGCTTCGCAAAACTGATCTAGTAGCATGAGCTGTAATTCTCTGAGGCTGGGTTTTACCCAACTCCAAATAAGCTTGATGAATAAAAAGCTTTAACCATGATGACAAAGAAACGGCAGAAGCCTTCTGACCTTACCTGGAACCAGAAAAGATAACAAATAGACTAGAAGTCTTCCTGAAATCTTTAGTAGCTTCAACATAATATTTCAGAGCTCTCACCACATCCAAAGAATGTAAAGATCTCTCCAAAGAATTCTTAGGATTAGGACACAAAGAAAGGACAACAATTTCTCTATTAATGTTGTTAGAATTCACAACCTTAGGTAAGAATTTAAATGATGTCCGCAAAACTGCCTTATCCGGATGAAAAATTAGAAAAGGAGATTCACAAGAGAGAGCAGATAATTCAGAAACTCTTCTAGCAGGAGAGATGGCCAAAAGGAACAACACTTTCCAAGAAAGTAGTTTAATGCCCAAATAAGGCATAGGGGGGTAGTTATCAAGCCGTCAACCTCAAATATGCTTGAATTCTGCAGCGTATTTGTGGCGAGGCTGATTCGCCTTAGTTATCAAGCCCTAGATACCGGCAAAAGTAGAATTTTGTGACGTAAGCTTCGATCTGCCGGACTCAGTCCGACACAGATCGATTCTTACGTCACTCCAGATGTTCCGCACACAAGTGCGGCACAATCTGACTACTTTTGCTAGTTATCAAAAAACTAGCAGGTACGCTCGGCACTTTTCCGGCCCAGGAGGCGGCGGATCCCATAGGAATCAATGGGAGTCTGACCATAGCGAAAGTTCATGTTTGCTTCTGACAGACATCCCATTGATTCCTATGGGAGCTGTCTACACCTAACACCCTAACATGTACCCCGAGTCTAAACACCCCTAATCTGTCCCCCCTACACTGCCGCAACTAAATAAAGTTATTACCCCCTAAACTGCCGCTCCCGGAGCCCACCGCCACTCTAATAAACTTATTAACCCTTAAACCGCCGCTCCCAGAGCCCACCGCAAGCTATAATAAATATGTTAACCCCTAAACCGTCGCTCCCGGTCCACGGCGCAACTATAATATATGTATTAACCCCTAAACCGCCGCTCCCAGACCCCGCCGCCACCTACATGATACCTATTAACCCCTATCCTGCCCCCCTATACCGTCGCCACCTATAATAAAGTTATTAACCCCTATCCTGCCGATCCCGGACCTCGCCGCAACTAAATAAATAGTTTAACCCCTAAACCACCGCTCCCGGGCCCCGCCGCAACCAATATTAAACTTATTAACCCCTTATCTGCCCCCCTACACCGTCGCCACCTATAATACATTTATAAACCCCTATCCTGCCCCCCCTACATCGCCGCCACTGTAATAAAATTATTAACCCCTAAACCTAAGTCTAACACTAACTCTAATTCCCCCCTAACTTAAATATTAATTAAATAAATCTAAATAATATTTCTCTTATTAACTAATTTAATCCTATTTAAAACGAAATACTTACCTTTAAAATAACACTACACTATCATTAAATTAATTAAATAAATTACCTACAAATAACTACAATTAAATTAAATTAAATAAACTAACTAAAGTACAAAAAATAAAAAAAGCTAAGTTACAAAAAAAAAAAGTTACAAACATTTAAAAAATATTACAACAATTTTAAGCTACTTACACCTAATCTAAGCCCCCTAATAAAATAACAAAGCCCCCAAAATTAAAAAATGCCCTACCCTATTCTAAATTAAAACGTTCAAAGCTCTTTTACCTTACCAGCCCTTAAAAGGGCCTTTTGCGGGGCATGCCCCAAAGAATTCTGCTCTTTTGCCTGTAAAAGAAAAATACAACCCCCCCAACATTAAAACCCACCACCCACATACACCTAATCTAACCCAAACCCCCCTTAAAAAAACCTAACACTACCCCCCTGAAGATCATCCTACCTTGAGTCGTCTTCAGCCAGCAGACCATCGATGGAACCGAAGAGGAGATCTAGAGCGGCAGAAGTCATCATCCAGCCAATAGAATGCAAGCTCAATCTGATTGGCTGATTGTATCAGCCAATCGGATTGAACTTCAATCTGATTGGCTGATTCAATCAGCCAATCAGATTTTTCCTACCTTAATTCCGATTGGCTGATAGAATCCTATCAGCCAATCGGAATTGAAGGGATGCCATCTTGGATGACGTCCCTTAAATTAATATCCATTCGTCGGTAGTCGTCGGGAAGAAGAGGATGGCTCCGCGTTGGCTCGTCTGAAGATGGCTCCGCACCGGATGGATGAAGATTGAAGACGCTGCCTGGATGAAGACTTATATCGGATGGAAGACTTATTCAGCGCCGCCTGGATGATGACTTCTGCCGCTCCGGATCTCCTCTTCGGTTCCATCGATGGTCGGCTGGCTGAAGACGACTCAAGGTAGGATGATCTTCAGGGGGGTAGTGTTAGGTTTTTTTAAGGGGGGTTTGGGTTAGATTAGGGGTATGTGGGTGGTGGGTTTTAATGTTGGGGGGGTTGTATTTTTCTTTTACAGGCAAAAGAGCAGAATTCTTTGGGGCATGCCCTGCAAAAGGCCCTTTTAAGGGCTGGTAAGGTAAAAGAGCTTTGAACTTTTTAATTTTGAATAGGGTAGGGCATTTTTTTATTTTGGGGGGCTTTGTTATTTTATTAGGGGGCTTAGATTAGGTGTAAGTGTTATGACGCTAAAATTGACAAGTCAAAACAAAATAAAGAATAATAGGTTATATGTATCACAACCTAAGTTTTTATAAATACTATAGAGAAGTATCGTTTTACTGAGGTTGTGGTAGCTTTATCTGAAAATTCTTGAAAACTCCTCTGGTTGATGTTTAGAAGAGTTCTTAGTAAAAGCTAAGGTAAGTTATGCCAGCCTTGAGTGAGGTAAGCAGGAAAGTCAGTATTAGTAAGTAATCCTGCAATGTAAATGCCAGTACGAGTTGCAATATAAGAGTATAAAGCAAACTTGTAATATGCTTCTCTTTCCTATTGTTTTAATCACAGCGTCTTATTAGCATTAATAACTTCTTGAATAAGTAACAAGATAATGTTGTAAATACCTTGATCTCCTGAGATGTTGTAGCGGAGATTGCCTGTTAGCTTCTGAGCGGTACAGCACTGGAGGAGGCGTTTCCACTACGTAGTAGTTTGAGTGACAGCGGAGTTGCGTGTCCAAAGGAGGAGGAGATTCCTCGTTGTAGAAGTTTGACTTACAGCGGAGCTCCGTGACGTCAGGAGAAGCTGTGCAGCACTGTATATATCGCTGTAATAAACGGTAAACTTATAAATTATAGGTTAGAGGAAAAGTTCTAGGTTTAAGTACCTTGATAATATATTCTTGCATCAATTTAGTAGGATCAGGATGTTTGCACTGCTGTTAATCCGTGTAGGCAAAGTTCCGGTACAGGCAGTGGTTAGCTTTGTAACAAAACGGCAGTAAAGACAGCAGCGATTAAAAAGTAGCAAATATTGATAATCCAAATTGTAACAGTTGAACTTCAGTGAAGCTGGAATCTCACTGAGGATTTTTAGGCAATTCAAAGTAGACAAGATTTTAGCTTAGGTAGGCAGCTTGCTGCTTGCTAGCAGTAAACAAAATACTAAGCACTGACTTTAGCTGGCGGGAAGAATTTAAAGGGGAAGCTGAATAGTGATTGGTAAGGATTTAAAGGAACAGATACTTCCAGGGTCTGATCCTGACAGGACCCCCTCCTCAAACAAGCTGATCCTCAGCTTGAAGGTGAGGACGATCCGGATTCTGACGATGGAATCGAGAAACAAGTCTAGGAGCATTAAGATTTGAAGCGGGTTCCCAGCTATCTTCATCAATGGACTAGATATTGCAATTCTTGTTTGCAATACCTTGAATCCAATATTGAGTGTACCTCGTAGGTGTCGGCCTCCAGATCCATGACAGAGGGTGGTAAAACTGAAACACCAGATCTGGTTGGAATGTAGGGTTTAAGAAGTGATACATGGAAGGTCGGATGAACCTTCATGGTGGATGGTAAAGATAGAGTAACTGCATTGTCATTGATCACTTTGGAAATTGAAAAGGGACCAATATAACGGAGAGAAAGTTTTTTACTGGGCACCTGTAATTTAAGGTTTTTGGTTGATAACCAAACTTGATCTCCAATTGCATAAGCGGGCGGTTTTCTTCTTCTTAAGTCGAAGTGTCGTTTTTGAGTGGCCTGAGCTTTTTTGATATTCTCCTTTAGAAAATCAAAAGTGTTCAGTAATGAGTTGTTGATCTCATCAACTAAGGGAGAACTGGAAGCATGTGATGGTTGGGAGTCAAAACTTGGATGGAATCCGTAGTTAGCATAGAAGGGAGATACTTTGGTTGTTGAGCTAGTTAGATTATTGTAGGCGAATTCGGCTATTGGAAGGAATTCTAGCCAATTGTTTTGTTGGAAAGAACAGTAACATCTTAAATACTCATCCAGCCATTGATTGAGCCGTTCTGTCTGTCCATTGGTTTGTGGGTGGAATGCCGTACTGTACCGGTGGTTGAACTTCAATGACTCACTGAGGTTTTCCAGAAACAGGAAGTGAATTGTGATCCCCGATCAGATATAACCACTGATGGTAATCCATGGTATTTAACAACATTGTTTATGAATAGATTGGCAGTTTCACTTGACGTAGGTATCTTATGGAAGGGTATGAAATGTGCCATTTTAGTTAAGGTGTCTATGACAACAAAAATGGTTGTTTGATTCTTGGATGGAGGTAGATCTACGATAAAATCTATGCCTACTTGTTGCCATGGTCTGTCAGGGATAGGTAAAGGCATCAACAAGCCGTATGGCGACTTTTTCTCATTCTTTGAGGTTTGACAGACATCACAGGATTTTACGTAGTGCTCAATAGATGATCTCATGTTAGGCCAGAAATAATTCCTCTTTATTAATTCATGAGTACGCTTAATGCCTGGATGACCTGCCATAGGGGAGTCATGAAATTGTTCTAATATCGTAAGACGTTGATTTTCTGGAAGAAACACTTGACTAGTAGTGAGAAGGTTAGGAGTTTGTATCGAGAGGACGTGGGTGTTCGTAGGGTGTTCGGTAGAATTATGAATGAATCGTTCAGCTGGGATAATCGAAGTTGGAGGGGTTGTTTCAAGGGGTGAGTTGCATTGTCTTGATAGAGCATCTGCTTTTCCGTTTTTTGTAGCGGGTCTGTAGATGATATGAAAGTCAAATCTTGAAAAATACAAGGACCAACGGACCTGTCTTGCAGACAATGGGGCCTAGTTATCAAGCCGTCAACCTCAAATACGCTGGAATTCCGCAGCGTATTTGTGGCGAGGCTGATTCGCCTTAGTTATCAAAGGCTCGACACCGGCTAAAGTAGAATTTAGTGACGTAAGCTTCGATCCGCCGGACTCAGTCCGACACAGATCGATTCTTACGTTACTCCAGATGTTCCGCACACAAGTGCGGCACAATCTCACTACTTTTGCTAGTTATCAAATGACTAGCAGGTACGCTCGGCACTTTTACGGCCCAGCGTACCTGGTTTTCAAACCGCCATCCCTGGAGGCGGCGGATCCCATAGGAATCAATGGGAGTCTGACCATAGCGAAAGTACAAGTTCGCTGCTGACAGACATCCCATTCATTCCTATGGGAGCTGTCTACACCTAACACCCTAACATGTACCCCGAGTCTAAACACCACTAATCTGACCCCCCCTACACCGCCGCAACTAAATAAAGTTATTACCCCCTAAACCGCCGCTCCCGGAGCCCACCGCAAGCTATAATAAACATGTTAACCCCTAAACCGCCGCTCCCGGAGCCCACCGCAAGCTACTCTATACATATTAACCCCTAAACTGCCGCTCCCGGAGCCCACCGCAACTATAATAAATGTATTAACCCCTAAACCGCCGCTCCCTGAACCCGTTGCCACCTATAATAAATGTATTAACCCCTAATCTGCCCCCCCTACACCGTCGCCACCTATAATAAATGTATTAACCCCTAATCTGCCCCCTCTACACCGTCGTCACCTATAATAAATTTATTAACCCCTATCCTGCCCCCCACTACGCCGCCGCCACTGTAATAAAATTATTAACCCCTAAACCTAAGTCTAACACTAACCCTAACGCCCCCCTAACTTAAATATTAATTAAATAAATCTAAATAATATTTTTTATTATTAACTAAATTAATCCTATTTAAAACTAAATACTTACCTTTAAAATAAACCCTAATATAGCTACAATGTAATTAATAATTATATTCTTGCAATTTTAGGATTTATTTTTATTTTACAGGTACCTTTCAATTTATTTTAACTAGGTACAATAGCTATTAAATAGTTATTAACTATTTAATAGCTTACCTAGCTAAAATAAACTGAAATTTACCTGTAAAATAAATCCTAACCTAAGTTACAATTACACCTAACACTACACTATACTTTAATAAATTATTCCTATTTAAAACTAAATACTTACCTGTAAAATAAACCCTAATATAGCTACAATATAAATAAGAATTATATTGTAGCTATCTTAGGATTTATATTTATTTTACAGGTAACTTTGTATTTATTTTAGCTAGTTAGAATAGTTATTAAATAGTTATTAACTATTTAATAACTACCTAGATAAAAGAAATACAAAATTACCTGTAAAATAAATCCTAACCTAAGTTACAATTAAACCTAATACTACATTATCATTAAATTAATTAAATAAACTACCTACAAATAACTACAATTAAATACAATTACATAAACTAACTAAAGTACAAAAAAAAAAAAAATAAGTTACAAACATTTTAAAAATATTACAACAATTTTAAGCTACTTACACCTAATCTAAGCCCCCTAATAAAATAACAAACCCCCCCAAAATAAAAAAATGCCCTACCCTATTCTAAATTAAATAAAGTTCAAAGCTCTTTTACCTTACCAGCCCTTAAAAGGGCCATTTGTGGGGGCATGCCCCAAAGAAAACAGCTCTTTTGCCTGTAAAAGAAAAATACAACCCCCCCAACATTAAAACCCACCACCCACATACCCCTAATCTAACCCAAACCCCCCTTACCATAACCTAACACTAATCCCCTGAAGATCATCCTACCTTGTCTTCACTCAGCCGAGCAGCGATGGAACCGAAGTGAACATCCGGAGCGGAAGAAGTTAATCCTCTAAGCGGCGCTGAAGAAATCTTCCATCGGATGAAGTCATCATCCAGGCAGCGCTGAAGAAGTCTTTGATCCGGCCGATGTCATCTTCCAAGAGGCGCTGAAGATGTCTTCTATCCGGGCGATGTCATCTTCCAAGCCGGGTCTTGTATCTTCCTCCCGCCGACGCGGAACCTCCTTCTTCACCGATGGACTACGATGAATGAAGGCTCCTTTAAGGGATGTCATCCAAGATGGCGTCCCCTCAATTCCGATTAGCTGATAGGATTCTATCAGCCAATCGGAATTAAGGTAGGAAAAATCTGATTGGCTGATGGAATCAGCCAATCAGATTGAGCTCGCATTCTATTGGCTGATCGGAATTGAGGGGACGCCATCTTGGATGACGTCCCTTAAAGGAGCCTTCATTCGTCGTAGTCCGTCGGTGAAGAAGGAGGTTCCACATCGGCGGGAGGAAGATTCAAGACCCGGCTTGGAAGATGACATGACCCGGATAGAAGACATCTTCAGCGCCTCTTGGAAGATGACATCGGCCGGATCAAAGACTTCTTCAGCGCCGCCTGGATGATGACTTCATCGGATGGAAGATTTCTTCAGCGTCGCTTGGAGGATTAACTTCTTCCGCTCCGGATGTCCACTTCGGTTCCATCGCTGCTCGGCTGAGTGAAGACAAGGTAGGATGATCTTCAGGGGATTAGTGTTAGGTTTTTGTAAGGGGGGTTTGGGTTAGATTAGGGGTATGTGGGTGGTGGGTTTTAATGTTGGGGGGGTTGTATTTTTCTTTTACAGGCAAAAGAGCTGTTTTCTTTGGGGCATGCCCCCACAAATGGCCCTTTTAAGGGCTGGTAAGGTAAAAGAGCTTTGAACTTTATTTAATTTAGAATAGGGTAGGGCATTTTTTAATTTTGGGGGGGGGTTGTTATTTTATTAGGGGGCTTAGATTAGGTGTAAGTAGCTTAAAATTGTTGTAATATTTTTAAAATGTTTGTAACTTATTTTTTTATTTTTTGTAACTTAGCTTTTTTTTTTTTTGTACTTTAGTTAGTTTATGTAATTGTATTTAATTGTAGTTATTTGTAGGTAGTTTATTTAATTAATTTCATGATAGTGTAGTATTAGGTTTAATTGTAACTTAGGTTAGGATTTATTTTACAGATAATTTTGTATTTCTTTTAGCTAGGTAGTTATTAAATAGTTAATAACTATTTAATAACTATTCTAACTAGCTAAAATAAATACAAAGTTACCTGTAAAATAAATATAAATCCTAAGATAGCTACAATATAATTCTTATTTATATTGTAGCTATATTAGGGTTTATTTTACAGGTAAGTATTTAGTTTTAAATAGGAATAATTTATTAAAGTATAGTGTAGTGTTAGGTGTAATTGTAACTTAGGTTAGGATTTATTTTACAGGTAAATTTCAGTTTATTTTAGCTAGGTAAGCTATTAAATAGTTAATAACTATTTAATAGCTATTGTACCTAGTTAAAATAAATTGAAAGTTGCCTGTAAAATAAAAATAAATCCTAAAATAGCTAGAATATAATTATTAATTACATTGTAGCTATATTAGGGTTTATTTTAAAGGTAAGTATTTAGTTTTAAATAGGATTAATTTAGTTAATAATAAAAATATTATTTAGATTTATTTAATTAATATTTAAGTTAGGGGGGCGTTAGGGTTAGTGTTAGACTTAGGTTTAGGGGTTAATAATTTTATTACAGTGGCTGCGGTGTAGTGGGGGGCAGGATAGGGGTTAATAAATTTATTATAGGTGACGACGGTGTAGGGGGGGCAGGATAGGGGTTAATAGGTTTAATATAGGTTGCGGCGGGTTCAGGGAGCGACGGTTTAGGGGTTAAACTATTTATTTAGTTTCGGCGAGGTGCGGGATCAGCAGGATAGGTGTTAATAATTTTATTATAGAGGGCAACGGTATAGGGGGGGCAGGATAGGAGTTACTAGGTATACTGTAGGTGGCAGCGGTGTCCGGGAGCGGCGATTTAGGGGTTAATACATTTATAAGACTTGCGGCAGGGTCTAGGAGCGGCAGTTTAGGGGTTAATACATTTATAAGACTTGCGGCAGGGTCTAGGAGCGGCGGTTTAGGGGTTAGTAACTTTATTTAGTTGCGGGGGGCTCCGGGGGCGCCGGTATAGGGGGTAGAACAGTGTAGTTTAGTGTGAGTGCTTAGTGACAGGCTAGCAATAAAGCTGTGAAAAAGCCGAAGAGCAGCGAGATCGGATGAGTGATAACTCTCACAGTCCGCTGCTCATCGCCCCGCGGCTTTTTGACAGCTTTATTTGATAACTTAGGCGAACGTATTCAAGGTCCGCGGCGGCGAAGGTAGGCGAGCTTAGGCGGGCGTATTGGGCCGGCGAAGCCAGAAAAGTAGACGGCTTGATAACTACCCCCCATAATCTCCACAAGTTTACAACAAATGCACTTAGCTTTGGTAGAATCAGACAGCAGGAATCCAGCAGTAAATTCTGAGACAGGATCAGATTGAGACATCTTGCAAATGTAAGAGAAAAAAACATATAAAGCAAAATTATCAATTTCCTTATATGGCAGTTTCAGGAATGGAAAAAAATGCAAACAGCATAGCCCTCTGACATAGAAAAAAGCCAGAGGCAAAAGGAAGGGGGGTTTAAATAATGAAAATATTTGGCGCCAAGTATGATGCACAACAAACAGAAAAATATTTTTTAGTGCCAAAAATGTCCAGAAACGAAACCTTGTGAAGGACTTGGCGTCAACTAAGTTGCCGGAAATTACGAATTTGCATTAACGAATGTAACTTCGTGCCAAAAATGACACAACAAATTTTGGCATTTTGCGCCCTCGCAAGCCTTATTCTGCCCGCAAATGTAAAAGACAGTCAATTAAAAAAGAGACTATGCCCCAGGTAAGAAATAATTTTTCATAAAAAAAGCATTTCCCCGATATGAAACTGACAGTCAGCAAAAAAGGAAATATACTGAAAACCTGAATCATGGCAAATATAAGTACAATACATATATTTAGAACTTTATATAAATACATAAAGTGCCAAACCATAGCTGACAGTGTCTTAAGTAATGAAAACATACTTACCAAAAGACACTCATCCACATATAGCAGATAGCCAAACCAGTACTGAAACAGTTATCAGTAGAGGTAATGGAATATGAGAATATATCGTCGATCTGAAAAGGGAGGTAGGAGATGAATCTCTACGACTGATAACAGAGAACCTATGAAATAGATCCCCGTGAGGAAAACCATTTCATTCAATAGGTGATACTCCCTTCACATCCCTCTGACATTCACTATACTCTGCGAGGAATCGGGCTTCAGCATGCTGCAAAGCGCATATCAACGTAGAAATCTAGCACAAACTTACTTCACCACCTCCATAGGAGGCTATGGGGGGTAGTTATCAAGCCGTCAACCTCAAATACGCTGGAATTCTGCAGTGTATTTGTGGCGAGGCTGATTCGCCTTAGTTATCAAGCGCTAGATACCGGCAAAAGTAGAATTTAGTGACGTAAGCTTCGATCCGCCGGACTCAGTCCGACACAGATCGATTCTTATGTCACTCCAGATGTTCCGCACACAAGTGCGGCACAATCTGACTACTTTTGCTAGTTATCAAAAAACTAGCAGGTACGCTCGGCACTTTTCCGGCCCAGTGTACCTGGTTTTCAATCTGCCGCCTCCAGGGAATCGATGGGAGTCTGACCATAGCGAAAGTTCATGTTCGCTGCTGACAGACATCCCATTGATTCCTATGGGAGATGTCTGCACCTAACACCCTAACATGTACCCCAAGTCTAAACACACCTAATCTGTCCCCCCTATACCGCAGCAACTAAATAAAGTGTTTACCCCCTAAACCGCCGCTCCCGGAGCCCACCGCAAGCTATAATAAACATCTTAACCCCTATACCGCCGCTCCCTGACCCCGCCGCAAATATAATATATGTATTAACCCCTAAACCGCCGCTCCCGGACCCCGCCGCAACCTATATTAAATTTATTAACCCCTATCCTGCCCCCCTACACCCTCGCCACTGTAATAAAATTATTAACCCCTAAACCTAAGTCTAACACTAACCCTAACACCCCCTAACTTAAATATTAATTAAATAAATCTAAATAATATTTCTATTATGAACTAAATTAATCCTATTTAAAACTAAATACTTACCTTTAAAATAAACCCTAATATAGCTACAATATAAATAATAATTATATTGTAGCTATGTTAGGATTTATTTTTATTTTACAGGTAACTTTCAATTTATTTTAACTATTTAATAGCTTACCTAGCTAAAATAAAGAGAAATTTACCTGTAAAATAAAAACTAACCTAAGTTACAATTACACCTAACACTACACTATACTTTAATAAATTATTCCTATTTAAAACTAAATACTTACCTGTAAAATAAACCCTAAGATAGCTACAATATAATTAATAATTACATTGTAGTTATTTTAGGATTTATATTTATTTTACAGGTAACTTTGTATTTATTTTAGCTAGTTAGAATAGTTATTAAATAGTTATTAACTATTTAATAACTACCTAGCTAAAAGAAATACAAAATTACCTGTAAAATAAATCCTAACCTAAGTTACAATTAAACCTAACACTACACTATCATTACATTAATTAAATAAATTAACTACAAATAACTACAATTAAATACAATTACATAAACTAACTAAAGTACAAAAAATAAAAAAGCTAAGGCCTAGATTTAGAGTTCGGCGGTAAAAGGGCTGTTAACGCTCCGCGGGTTTTTTTCTGGCCGCACCATAAATTTAACTCTGGTATCGAGAGTTCAAACAAATGCTGCGTTAGGCTCCAAAAAAGGAGCGTAGAGCATTTTTACCGCAAATGCAACTCTCGATACCAGAGTTGCTTACGGACGCGGCCGGCATCAAAAACGTGCTCGTGCACGATTCTCCCATAGGAAACAATGGGGCTGTTTGAGCTGAAAAAAAACCTAACACCTGCAAAAAAGCAGCGTTCAGCTCCTAACGCAGCCCCATTGTTTCCTATGGGGAAACACCTCCTAAGTCTGCACCTAACACCCTAACATGTACCCCGAGTCTAAACACCCCTAACCTTACACTTATTAACTCCTAATCTGCCGCCCCCGCTATCGCTGACCCCTGCATTACACTTTTAACCCCTAATCTGCCGCTCCGTAAACCGCCGCCACCTACGTTATCCCTATGTACCCCTAATCTGCTGCCCTAACATCGCCGACCCCTATGTTATATTTATTAACCCCTAATCTGCCCCCCACAACGTCGCCGACACCTGCCTACACTTATTAACCCCTAATCTGCCGAGCGGACCTGAGCGCTACTATAATAAAGTTATTAACCCCTAATCCGTCTCACTAACCCTATCATAAATAGTATTAACCCCTAATCTGCCCTCCCTAACATCGCCGACACCTACCTTCAATTATTAACCCCTAATCTGCCGACCGGAGCTCACCGCTATTCTAATAAATGTATTAACCCCTAAAGCTAAGTCTAACCCTAACACTAACACCCCCCTAAGTTAAATATAATTTTTATCTAACGAAATAAATTAACTCTTATTAAATAAATGATTCCTATTTAAAGCTAAATACTTACCTGTAAAATAAATCCTAATATAGCTACAATATAAATTATAATTATATTATAGCTATTTTAGGATTAATATTTATTTTACAGGCAACTTTGTAATTATGTTAACCAGGTACAATAGCTATTAAATAGTTAAGAACTATTTAATAGTTACCTAGTTAAAATAATAACAAATTTACCTGTAAAATAAATCCTAACCTAAGATATAATTAAACCTAACACTACCCTATCAATAAAATAATTAAATAAACTACCTACAATTACCTACAATTAACCTAACACTACACTATCAATAAATTAATTAAACACAATTGCTACAAATAAATAAAATTAAATAAACTATCTAAAGTACAAAAAATAAAAAAGAACTAAGTTACAGAAAATAATAAAATATTTACAAACATAAGAAAAATATTACAACAATTTTAAACTAATTACACCTACTCTAAGCCCCCTAATAAAATAACAAAGCCCCCCAAAATAAAAAATTCCCTACCCTATTCTAAAATACAAATATTACAAGCTCTTTTACCTTACCAGCCCTGAACAGGGCCCTTTGCGGGGCATGCCCCAAGAATTTCAGCTCTTTTGCCTGTAAAAAAAAACATACAATACCCCCCCCCCCAACATTACAACCCACCACCCACATACCCCTAATCTAACCCAAACCCCCCTTAAATAAACCTAACACTACCCCCCTGATGATCTTCCTACCTTGTCTTCACCATGCCAGGTTCACCGATCCGTCCTGGCTCCAAGATCTTCATCCAACCCAAGCGGGGGCTAGACATCCACTGAAGAAGTCCAGAAGAGGGTCCAAAGTCTTCCTCCTATCCGGCAAGAAGAGGACATCCGGACCGGCAAACATCTTCTCCAAGCGGCATCTTCTATCTTCTTCCATCCGATGACGACCGGCTCCATCTTGAAGACCTCCAGCGCGGATCCATCCTCTTCTTCCGACGACTAGACGACGAATGACGGTTCCTTTAAGGGACGTCATCCAAGATGGCGTCCCTCGAATTCCGATTGGCTGATAGGATTCTATCAGCCAATCGGAATTAAGGTAGGAATTTTCTGATTGGCTGATGGAATCAGCCAATCAGAATCAAGTTCAATCCGATTGGCTGATCCAATCAGCCAATCAGATTGAGCTCGCATTCTATTGGCTGATCGGAACAGCCAATAGAATGCGAGCTCAATCTGATTGGCTGATTGGATCAGCCAATCGGATTGAACTATATTCTGATTGGCTGATTCCATCAGCCAATCAGAAAATTCCTACCTTAATTCCGATTGGCTGATAGAATCCTATCAGCCAATCGGAATTCGAGGGACGCCATCTTGGATGACGTCCCTTAAAGGAACCGTCATTCGTCGTCTAGTCGTCGGAAGAAGAGGATGGATCCGCGCTGGAGGTCTTCAAGATGGAGCCGGTCGTCATCGGATGGAAGAAGATAGAAGATGCCGCTTGGAGAAGATGTTTGCCGGTCCGGATGTCCTCTTCTTGCCGGATAGGAGGAAGACTTTGGACCCTCTTCTGGACTTCTTCAGTGGATGTCTAGCCCCCGCTTGGGTTGGATGAAGATCTTGGAGCCAGGACGGATCGGTGAACCTGGCATGGTGAAGACAAGGTAGGAAGATCATCAGGGGGGTAGTGTTAGGTTTATTTAAGGGGGGTTTGGGTTAGATTAGGGGTATGTGGGTGGTGGGTTGTAATGTTGGGGGGGGGGGTATTGTATGTTTTTTTTTACAGGCAAAAGAGCTGAAATTCTTGGGGCATGCCCCGCAAAGGGCCCTGTTCAGGGCTGGTAAGGTAAAAGAGCTTGTAATATTTGTATTTTAGAATAGGGTAGGGAATTTTTTATTTTGGGGGGCTTTGTTATTTTATTAGGGGGCTTAGAGTAGGTGTAATTAGTTTAAAATTGTTGTAATATTTTTCTTATGTTTGTAAATATTTTATTATTTTCTGTAACTTAGTTCTTTTTTATTTTTTGTACTTTAGATAGTTTATTTAATTTTATTTATTTGTAGCAATTGTGTTTAATTAATTTATTGATAGTGTAGTGTTAGGTTAATTGTAGGTAATTGTAGGTAGTTTATTTAATTATTTTATTGATAGGGTAGTGTTAGGTTTAATTATATCTTAGGTTAGGATTTATTTTACAGGTAAATTTGTTATTATTTTAACTAGGTAACTATTAAATAGTTCTTAACTATTTAATAGCTATTGTACCTGGTTAACATAATTACAAAGTTGCCTGTAAAATAAATATTAATCCTAAAATAGCTATAATATAATTATAATTTATATTGTAGCTATATTAGGATTTATTTTACAGGTAAGTATTTAGCTTTAAATAGGAATCATTTATTTAATAAGAGTTAATTTATTTCGTTAGATAAAAATTATATTTAACTTAGGGGGGTGTTAGTGTTAGGGTTAGACTTAGCTTTAGGGGTTAATACATTTATTAGAATAGCGGTGAGCTCCGGTCGGCAGATTAGGGGTTAATAATTGAAGGTAGGTGTCGGCGATGTTAGGGAGGGCAGATTAGGGGTTAATACTATTTATGATAGGGTTAGTGAGGCGGATTAGGGGTTAATAACTTTATTATAGTAGCGCTCAGGTCCGCTCGGCAGATTAGGGGTTAATAAGTGTAGGTAGGTGTCGGCGACGTTGTGGGGGGCAGATTAGGGGTTAATAAATATAACATAGGGGTCGGCGATGTTAGGGGTAGCAGATTAGGGGTACATAGGGATAACGTAGGTGGCGGCGATTTGCGGTCGGAAGATTAGGGGTTAATTATTTTAAGTAGCTTGCGGCGACGTTGTGGGGGGCAAGTTAGGGGTTAATAGATATAATACAGGGGTCGGCGGTGTTAGGGGCAGCAGATTAGGGGTACATAAGTATAACGTAGGTGGCGGTCGGCAGATTAGGGGTTAAAATTTTTAATCGAGTGGCGGCGATGTGGGGGGACCTCGGTTTAGGGGTACATAGGTAGTTTATGGGTGTTAGTGTACTTTAGGGTACAGTAGTTAAGAGCTTTATAAACCGGCGTTAGCCAGAAAGCTCTTAACTCCTGCTATTTTCAGGCGGCTGGAATCTTGTCGTTAGAGCTCTAACGCTCACTGCAGAAACGACTCTAAATACCGGCGTTAGGAAGATCCCATTGAAAAGATAGGCTACGCAAATGGCGTAGGGGGATCTGCGGTATGGAAAAGTCGCGGCTGTAAAGTGAGCGTTAGACCCTTTAATCACTGACTCCAAATACCAGCGGGCGCCCAAAACCAGCGTTAGGAGCCTCTAACGCTGGTTTTGACGGCTACCGCCGAACTCTAAATCTAGGCCTAAGTTACAAAAAATAAAAAAAATAAGTTACAAACATTTAAAAAATATTACAACAATTTTAAGCTACTTACACCTAATCTAAGCCCCCTAATAAAATAACAAAGCCCCCCAAAATAAAAAAATGCCCTACCCTATTCTAAATTTAAAAAGTTCAAAGCTCTTTTACCTTACCAGCCCTTAAAAGGGCCTTTTGTGGGGCATGCCCCAAAGAATTCAGCTCTTTTGTCTGTAAAAGAAAAATACAATCCCCCCAACATTAAAACCCACCACCCACATACCCCTAATCTAACCCAAACCCCCCTTTAAAAAACCTAACACTACCCCCCTGAAGATCATCCTACCTTGAGTCGTCTTCACTCAGCCGAGCAGCGATGGAACCGAAGAGGAGATCCGGAGTGGCAGAAATTATCCTCCAAGGGGCGCTGAAGAAGTCTTCCATCCGATGAAGTGATCTTCCAAGCGGCGCTGAAGAAGTCTACCATCCGGGTGATGTCATCTTCCAAGCGGGGTCTTCAATCTTCTTCTTCAGGACCATCTTCATTCCGCCGACGCGGAACATCCTTCTTTCCCGATCGACTACCGACGAATGAAGGCTCCTTTAAGGGATGTCATCCAAGATGGCGTCCCTTCAATTCAGATTGGCTGATAGGATTCTATCAGCCAATCGGAATTAAGGTAGGAAAAATCTGATTCGCTGATTGAATCAGCCAATCAAATTGAGCTCGCATTCTATTCATTCAGCCAATAGAATGCGAGCTCAATCTGATTGGCTGATTGGATCAGCCAATCGGATTGAACTTCAATCTGATTAGCTGATTCAATCAGCCAATCAGATTTTTCCTACCTTAATTCCGATTGGCTGATAGAATCCTATCAGCCAATCGGAATTGAAGGGACGCCATCTTGGATGATGTCCCTTAAAGGAGCCTTCATTCGTCGGTAGTCCGTCGGGAAAGAAGGATGTTCCGCGTCGGCGGAATAAAGATGGATCCTGAAGAAGAAGATTGAAGACCCCGCTTGGAAGATGACATCGCCCGGATTGAAGATTTCTTCAGCGCTGCTTGGAGGATCACTTCATCGGATGGAAGACTTCTTCAGCGCCGCTTGGAGGATCACTTCATTGGATGGAAGATTTCTTCAGCGCCGCTTGGAGGATCACTTCTGCCGCTCCGTATCTCCTCTACGGTTCCATCGCTGCTCGGCTGAGTGAAGACGACTCAAGGTAGGATGATCTTCAGGGGGGTAGTGTTAGGTTTTTTTAAGGGGGGTTTGGGTTAGATTAGGGGTATGTGGGTGGTGGGTTTTAATGTTGGGGGGGGGTTGTATTTTTCTTTTACAGGCAAAAGAGCTGAATTCTTTGGGGCATGCCCCACGAAAGGCCCTTTTAAGGGCTGGTAAGGTAAAAGAGCTTTGAACTTTTTTAATTTAGAATAGGGTAGGGTAAAATAAATACAAAGTTACCTGTAAAATAAATATAAATCCTAACGGCTAGATTTGGAGTTTGGCGGTAGATGGGGTGCGATAGCTACGTGTGGTTTATGTCTAATGCACAGCGTTTTTAACGCAAGTTGAAAAAAAAACTTCTAACGATACTCCTAACGCGTGTATTTCACACGCGGAATCCTGCCCGCGTTAGACAGTCTCCCATAGAGATCAATGGAAAAGCAAACAAACACGCATTTTTCATCTAACACTCGATCTCGCGAGAAATACGCACAGCTCGGTCATATGACGCATACCACATAATGCACAACAATAACACGCCGCAAATGTCACAACAACAATCACTAAACAAAGCACATAAGCATTACACATTCAGAAGCGGGGGGAAATTTAATTAAATAAAATACAGGGAATACGCATATCATTTAAGATGCGGAAATACGGAAAATAACAAGGAAAAAAAAATCACAATCATACACTAGCAAAATACTCGCATTCAATATTACTATATATTAGGACAAACATACATATACAACACTTCACTAATACCACACCATCTAAATTCACATTTAAACATAATACTATTAGTCAATGTTATAGAAAACGAGCACTATGACATCATCGCATTCTACACATTCCACAAATACTAACTCGAAATGAGCATGCGCAAATTCACACACCTAATACACATTGCACAAATAATAAGTAATAATAAAGCACACCTGAACACAATTTACAACGCAAACCGGTACATCATTAAACATTTACACAGGGTATATAAGCACCACACAAGCATGGCTTCTTTCACTGTGTTGCTGGTGGGTTTTTGGAGATTGGAGCTTAGAGATTTTGTGCATTATTGTGAGTCAGTTAGTGTTATCGTGAGTGAGTTAGTGGTAGTGTGAGTTAGAGAGTTAGTGGTAGTGTGAGTTAGAGAGGTAGTGGTAGTGTGAGTTAGAGAGTTAGTGGTACTGTGAGTTAGAGAGTTAGTGGTAGTGTGAGTTAGAGAGGTAGTGGTACTGTGAGTTAGAGAGTTAGTGGTACTGTGAGTTAGAGAGTTAGTGGTAGTGTGAGTTAGAGAGTTAGTGGTAGTGTGAGTTAGAGAGTTAGTGGTAGTGTGAATTAGAGAGTTAGTGGTAGTGTGAGTTAGTGAGCGACAGTTGGTTTGGGTGAGTGTGCGAGTGCTTTTTCTGTACACTTAACACATTTACACACAAACACATTCAATACATACATACACTTATCAATAACACTACATACACTCCATACCCCATACCCTCTCATATTACACTCCATACCCCATTCTCTGTAGTCCCATTCCCTTTCATCCCATTTACTCTTATCCCATACCCCATCCCCATCCCATCACCATCCCCTAGTTACATTTAGTTTACATATCCTCCTTTTAGTCTTCTTCTTCATTTTGTTCATTTAAATACTCCTTACCCTCTTTTATTTATATCCCTTTCACACTTTCTGCACTTTTTTTGGTCTTTTTAGTTCTTTATTTTGCCCCCCTTTCATTTGATCACACTCACTTTTTGTTTGCTTATTTGGGGTTTAGTTTAGGGAAGAGATGAAGGGCAGGCAGGGGAGAGGTAGAGGGGGGAGGAGAGGCAGGGGGAGAGGAACAGGGCAGGAAGGGGGGCAGGAAGCGGGGGTGGAAGCGGTGGGTGGACCCAGCCACTTGGTTCAAGATGAACAAGTGGCTGGGCCCAGTGGCGGACAGAGTAGGGCTTCACAGTCCGGGAAACAGAGGGCATCGTCACAGGGGAAGGCCAAGGCGACTAGGGAGGCGAGGTTTTCGATGGAGGAGAAGGAGGCCCTCGTAGAAGCCTATATGGCCAGGTATAGGAGGCTGCAGCATCAGAAGACCACCCCGACTGAGAAGAGGAAGCTCTGGCAGGAGATAAGGAATGCAGTCAATGCAGTGGGTGGCCGGAACAGAGATATGGACTCTATTAAACATCGCTACCGGGACTGCAAGATGGATCTTAAGAAAAAGTTAAGCCGGGAGGCCCAACATGCCGCAGGAACCGGTGGCGGCCCTGCACTGGAAATTGATTACTGCCGATGGGAGGAAATGTTGTGTCCCAGCATCTCCGAGGTGGATATAGTCGGTATCGGAGGAATTGATACCGGGAACCTGCCATTCTCATCTGACGGTAAGCTCATTTAAGAATGAATTAACATACGAATGTATTTCAAGGGACACTATACGCAAACCTTTCCTTTCATGATTAAGGTAGAGAATACAATTTTAAACAACATTCCAATTTACTTATATTACCTAATTTGATTCATTCTTTAGCTATACTTTAATGAAGAAATAGCCATGCACACGGTGAACCAATCACAGGAGGCAGCTATATGCAGCTACCAATCAGCAGCTTCTAAGCATATCTAGATATGCTTTTCAGCAAAGAATATCCAGAGAATGAAGCAAATTAGATAAGAAAAGTACATTAGAAAGTTGATTATAATTGTATGCTTCTAAATCATGAAAGATAAAACATTGGGTTTCATGTCCCTTTAAGGATCAGATTAATGCTATTACGTTGTTTACACGCATTCACAATTACTTTGCGGTTACATTAGTATCTAGGCTATAGGTTAGGTGTGCATTTAAACAGACTGAAAACAAACGCTAAAACATTCAGATTGACCAGAGATATCACAAACACGGTTTAGAAAATGCGGACATCGTATTGATTGTTAGATTTCAAAGCGGATTAATGAGGCTGCATTTGAAATTGTATCGTAAGCTAAGTAATTTAAAGCTTTATTTGGAAATATGCTAATATATACATTTATTTCTTTTTTAAATATACAGAGTCTGGGGAGGAGGCAGCACAGCAACTACCGGCTCCTCCTTTTCCCCGGGATGAGAGTGGTGGGGATGAATCTCCACCTCGGAGGGAAGAGGCCCCCCTTGACGAAGAGGCCCCCCTTGACGAAGAGGCCCCGGAAGCAGAGGAAGAGGCTGCGGAAGCAGAGGCCCCTCAAGGAGCAGCAGGCCGCCGTGCACCAGCAGGCCGCCGTGCACAGGCACCCCGCCGTGCACAACAAGAGGAAATAGCGGAGGTGCAGGTTCTACTAGACTACATTGACCAGATGCGTAACTCCCGGATTAAACATCGCTACCGGGACTGCAAGATGGATCTTAAGAAAAAGTTAAGCCGGGAGGCCCAACATGCCGCAGGAACCGGTGGCGGCCCTGCACTGGAAATTGATTACTGCCGATGGGAGGAAATGTTGTGTCCCAGCATCTCCGAGGTGGATATAGTCGGTATCGGAGGAATTGATACCGGGAACCTGCCATTCTCATCTGACGGTAAGCTCATTTAAGAATGAATTAACATACGAATGTATTTCAAGGGACACTATACGCAAACCTTTCCTTTCATGATTAAGGTAGAGAATACAATTTTAAACAACATTCCAATTTACTTATATTACCTAATTTGATTCATTCTTTAGCTATACTTTAATGAAGAAATAGCCATGCACACGGTGAACCAATCACAGGAGGCAGCTATATGCAGCTACCAATCAGCAGCTTCTAAGCATATCTAGATATGCTTTTCAGCAAAGAATATCCAGAGAATGAAGCAAATTAGATAAGAAAAGTACATTAGAAAGTTGATTATAATTGTATGCTTCTAAATCATGAAAGATAAAACATTGGGTTTCATGTCCCTTTAAGGATCAGATTAATGCTATTACGTTGTTTACACGCATTCACAATTACTTTGCGGTTACATTAGTATCTAGGCTATAGGTTAGGTGTGCATTTAAACAGACTGAAAACAAACGCTAAAACATTCAGATTGACCAGAGATATCACAAACACGGTTTAGAAAATGCGGACATCGTATTGATTGTTAGATTTCAAAGCGGATTAATGAGGCTGCATTTGAAATTGTATCGTAAGCTAAGTAATTTAAAGCTTTATTTGGAAATATGCTAATATATACATTTATTTCTTTTTTAAATATACAGAGTCTGGGGAGGAGGCAGCACAGCAACTACCGGCTCCTCCTTTTCCCCGGGATGAGAGTGGTGGGGATGAATCTCCACCTCGGAGGGAAGAGGCCCCCCTTGACGAAGAGGCCCCCCTTGACGAAGAGGCCCCGGAAGCAGAGGAAGAGGCTGCGGAAGCAGAGGCCCCTCAAGGAGCAGCAGGCCGCCGTGCACCAGCAGGCCGCCGTGCACAGGCACCCCGCCGTGCACAACAAGAGGAAATAGCGGAGGTGCAGGTTCTACTAGACTACATTGACCAGATGCGTAACTCCCGGATCCAAAATATAGAAGGCAGAAATAGAATTATTGAAGGACAAAACAAAATCATTGAAGGCCAAACCCAAATCATACACCTCCTTACTCGAATAGAAGAAGGCCAAAACAGAACCTTTAGACTCCAACAAGAGATGTTTAATTTCTTCCGGGAGGCGCATGCTGGTCTGCCTCCTGCTGGTCTGCCTCCTGCTCCTGGTCCGCCATCTGCTGGTCTGCCTCCTGCTCCTGGTCTGCCTCCTGCTGGTCTGCCTCCTGCTCCTGGGCCGCCATCTGCTGGGCCTCCTGCTCCTGGGCCGCCATCTGCTGGGCCTCCTGCTCCTGGGCCGCCATCTGCTGGGTCTCCTGCTCCTGGGCCGCCATCTGCTGGGCCTCCTGTTGCTGGGCCGCCATCTGCTGGGCCTCCAAATGCTGGGCCTCCAAATGCTGGGCCTCCAAATGCTGGGCCTCCTGCTCCTGGGCCGCCATCTGCTGGGCCTCCTGCTCCTGGGCCGCCATCTGCTGGGCCTCCATCTGCTGGGCCTCCTGCTGCTGGGCCTCCTGCTCCTGGGCCGCCATCTGCTGGGCCTCCTGCTCCTGGGCCGCCATCTGCTGGGCCTCCTGCTCCTGGGCCTCCTGCTGCTGGGCCTCCTGCTGCTGGGCCTCCTGCCGGGCCATCTGCTCCTGCCGGGCCATCTTCTCCTGCCAGGCCATCTTCTCCTGCCGGGCCATCTTCTCCTGCCGGGCCATCTCCTCCTGCCGGGCCATCTCCTCGGCCATCTCCTCCTCCTCATCTTGGTCGTCCCAGTACTCTTCCTTCCACTCTTCCCACAACATCTCCAATGAGAACTCGTCAGAGTCGGCAGTTGACCCTCCCAGAGCCTCAGCCCAGTGGGAAGAGGGGAAGGAAGAGGAAGTAAGTATTTGTTTTCATGTTTAATTTTTTTTTATTTAATGTGTAATGGATAGGTATGTGATGATGGGGTTTTCTTACACTTGTGGACCACACTCTGTATATAATCTACTTATATGGGACCGGGTCCATGGAGGCAGATTGTTTGCAGAGTGTGGGTTATAAGTGTGTGAAAACCACATCACATACCTATCCTTGTTCATGATATTGATTGGTTTCTGTGATGTGATGTCCAAACTGTTTCCCGAATCGTAAACAAAATTACCATTACAATTATCCATGATGGCATATTACTGTTTGAATGCCAATAACACAGCTTAAAGGGACAGTCAGAACATTATTGATTACAAAGAAAACACTGTATTACGCATTATCAAGTTTGAAACAACAAAACATGGAGAAATACGTGTGACTTATGTGCTTACCCTTGTATCTATGCCTATGAAAAATGACCACTTATTTGTTGTTCTGACATAACAACATTTTACACAATCAATGATCAATACATGGTAAATATGCTGTATGAGCTCAAGGTTTTAGATATACAAATGCTATCCAAATGCCCTCTAGTGGTCAAATTGCATTCTGATTACATGCACTCTTCAAGCTCTAAAAAATGAGCACACGAACCTCATAGGTTTAGCTAGCAAATTAAAATAAACACAGACAAATGATTAATTGGTGAGAAACCTTTGATATCATTGATATTACAAAATTGACTTTTTTAATAATGCAAAACATTATTTGTTTTCTAAACTGTCCCTTTAACAAAATTACATATGCTAACATATAATATTTGGTGATTGTTGGTATATCTACATGTACTTGTTCAAACAAGAAATATTGAAAAAAGATTTATATTGACGTGTTAAATAAAGTCTATTTTCTTAAAGAGACATTATTGTGTTTATTTTTTTTTAGAAAGACATTTGTTTTAACAATGAATATAGTTTAAAGTCCTTTTAGGAGTGAAAAAAAAATAATATGCTAACAATAATATATTTGGAGATTAACCAATGTGGAACTCATACATGATACAAAAATCAACATTTGCATTAAAGGGACAGTATACTATCTTTTTAACAGAACTGCATGTAATAGACACTACTAGAAACAACAAGATTAACATATACTGATATCAAAATCAATATTAAAAAGCTTTAAACACTTTCAAATAAAATCGGGTAATCTCTATTGAAAAGATAGATGAACCCCCATTACAACCGTGAAACAAGACAATACCCCATCATTAACATATGAAAAGACCCTTTACACAAACAGGAGAAAGCTGGAGATGGTACTCACATGAAACTTTGAGGCTTGGCGAGGAGTCTGAAAATTACTTCAATTTTATTTGAACGGAAGCAAAAGTAGACATGTATTTGGTAAACAATGGACTATATAACTAGAGACCAATAAAATATTTTGGTTTTTAATGTGAGAGTCTAATGAACCTTTAATAAAATATACTACGAAATTACATTTAGAAGAAGTCGGCATCATATATTTAGCATATGATAAAGATAAATGCATATTGATTACTTTATTCTAATACAATAGCGCATATTTATGAATTAGATATCTTTAACATTAAACACAACAGTCATTTTTCATAAAAAGGAACATATTGTTGACAAACATATTAAACAAGATGGACTATAGAGATTTGCACTTGCCTCGAAATATCTTATGCATGAAAACATTTTGCTTTCGTTTGTTTATTCAACCAGACATCCAGCAAAAGAGAATGTGGTGGTCTTTATCAGCTATGGGTCAACAATGTAACATGATGCAAACAATCCATATTCGCCATGTTTTTAAACTTGTCTTCTCATTCACAAACGTGTGTAACGTGCACAAACAAATATTGCCGGACTACGTAATACAATCAGACGTTTTTTTACACCTTTGCATGTGACGTCTTAATTAACATGGCGCTTCCTTGATCACGTAAGAACGCAATCCAATAAAAGGCGCATTCTTGATCACGTAAGAACGCAATCCAAAAAAAGGCGCATCCTTGATCGCGTAAAAACGCCATCCAATAAAAGGTGCATCCTTGATCGCGTAAAAAAGTCAGTCAATACAAGGAATCATTGGACAGCCTGGCAGGTGACGTTTTAAGCAACATGGCGCATCCGAGATCGCTGAAAAACCGCAGCCAATACAAGGACTCAGTTGACAGCTTGGCATATCAATAAGAAACATATTTATATTTTAGTAACTAGCATGTGTCTATATTGCTATCTAGGGCCTAGATTTGGAGTTTGGCGGTAGAAGGGCTGTTAACGCTCCGCAGGCTTTTTTCTGGCCGCACCATAAAATTACCTCTGGTATCGAGAGTTCAAACAAATGCTGCTTTAGGCTCCAAAAAAGGAGCGTAGAGCATTTTTACCGCAAATGCAACTCTCGATACCAGAGTTGCTTACGGACGTGGCCAGCCTCAAAAACGTGCTCGTGCACGATTCTCCCATAGGAAACAATGGGGCTGTTTGAGCTGAAAAAAAACCTAACACCTGCAAAAAAGCAGCGTTCAGCTCCTAACGCAGCCCCATTGTTTCCTATGGGGAAACACTTCCTACGTCTGCACCTAACACCCTAACATGTACCCCGAGTCTAAACACCCCTAACCTTACACTTATTAACCCCTAATCTGCCGCCCCCGCTATCTCTGACACCTGCATTATATTATTAACCCCTAATCTGCCGCTCCGTAAACCGCCGCAATTTACATTATCCCTATGTACCCCTAATCTGCTGCCCCTAACACCGCCGACCCCTATATTATATTTATTAACCCCTAATCTGCCCCCCTCAATGTCGCCGACACCTGCCTACACTTATTAACCCCTAATCTGCCGAGCGGACCGCACCGCTACTATAATAAATGTATTAACCCCTAACCCGCCTCACTAACCCTATCATAAATAGTATTAACCCCTAATCTGCCCTCCCTAACATCGCCGACACCTAACTTCAATTATTAACCCCTAATCTGACGACCGGAGCTCATCGCTACTATAATAAATGTATTAACCCCTAACCCGCCTCACTAACCCTATCATAAATAGTATTAACCCCTAATCTGCCCTCCCTAACATCGCCGACACCTAACTTCAATTATTAACCCCTAATCTGACGACCGGAGCTCATCGCTACTATAATAAATGGATTAACCCCTAAAGCTAAGTCTAACCCTAACACTAACACCCCCCTAACTTAAATATAATTTAAATCTAACGAAATTAATTAACTCTTATTAAATAAATTATTCCTATTTAAAGCTAAATACTTACCTGTAAAATAAATCCTAATATAGCTACAATATAAATTATAATTATATTGTAGCTATTTTAGGATTAATATTTATTTTACAGGTAACTTTGTAATTATTTTAACCAGGTACAATAGCTATTAAATAGTTAAGAACTATTTAATAGTTACCTAGTTAAAATAATAACAAATTTACCTGTAAAATAAATCCTAACCTAAATTATAATTAAACCTAACACTACCCTATCAATAAATTAATTAAATAAACTACCTACAATTACCTACAATTAACCTAACACTACACTATCAATAAATAAATTAAATACAATTGCTACAAATAACTACAATTACATAAACTAACTAAAGTACAAAAAATAAAAAAGAACTAAGTTACAAAAAATAAAAAAATATTTACCAACATTAGAAAAATATTACAACAATGTTAAACTAATTACACCTACTCTAAGCCCCCTAATAAAATAACAAAGACCCCCAAAATAAAAAATTCCCTACCCTATTCTAAATTAATAAATGTAAAAGCTCTTTTACCTTACCAGCCCTGAACAGGGCCCTTTGCAGGGCATGCCCCAAGAAAATCAGCTCTTTTGCCTGTAAAAAAAAACATACAATACCCCCCCCAACATTACAACCCACCACCCACATACCCCTAATCTAACCCAAACCCCCCTTAAATAAACCTAACACTAAACCTCTGAAGATCTTCCTACCTTGTCTTCACCATCCAGGTATCACCGATCCGTCCTGGCATCCGGTGCTGAAGAGGTCCAGAAGAGGCTCCAAAGTCTTCCTCCTATCCGACAAGAAGAGGACATCCGGACCGGCAAACATCTTCTCCAAGCGGCATCTTCGATCTTCTTCCATCCGGTGCGGAGCGGGTCCATCTTGAAGCAGCCGACGCGGATCCATCCTCTTCTTCCGTTGTCTCCCGACGAATGACGGTTCCTTTAAGGGACGTCATCCAAGATGGCGTCCCTCGAATTCCGATTGGCTGATAGGATTCTATCAGCCAATCGGAATTAAGGTAGGAATATTCTGATTGGCTGATGGAATCAGCCAATCAGAATCAAGTTCAATCCGATTGGCTGATCCAATCAGCCAATCAGATTGAGCTCGCATTCTATTGGCTGATCGGATCAGCCAATCGGATTGGATCAGCCAATCGGATTGAACTTGATTCTGATTGGCTGATTCCATCAGCCAATCAGAATATTCCTACCTTAATTCCGATTGGCTGATAGAATCCTATCAGCCAATCGGAATTCGAGGGACGCCATCTTGGATGACGTCCCTTAAAGGAACCGTCATTCGTCGGGAGACAACGGAAGAAGAGGATGGATCCGCGTCGGCTGCTTCAAGATGGACCCGCTCCGCACCGGATGGAAGAAGATCGAAGATGCCGCTTGGAGAAGATGTTTGCCGGTCCGGATGTCCTCTTCTTGAGTAGGTGTAATTAGTTTAAAATTGTTGTAATATTTTTCTAATGTTGGTAAATATTTTTTTATTTTTTGTAACTTAGTTCTTTTTTATTTTTTGTACTTTAGTTAGTTTATGTAATTGTAGTTATTTGTAGCAATTGTATTTAATTTATTTATTGATAGTGTAGTGTTAGGTTAATTGTAGGTAATTGTAGGTAGTTTATTTAATTAATTTATTGATAGGGTAGTGTTAGGTTTAATTATAACTTAGGTTAGGATTTATTTTACAGGTAAATTTGTTATTATTTTAACTAGGTAACTATTAAATAGTTCTTAACTATTTAATAGCTATTGTACCTGGTTAAAATAATTACAAAGTTGCCTGTAAAATAAATATTAATCCTAAAATAGCTATAATATAATTATAATTTATATTGTAGCTATATTAGGATTTATTTTACAGGTAAGTATTTAGCTTTAAATAGGAATAATTTATTTAATAAGAGTTAATTAATTTCGTTAGATTTAAATTATATTTAAGTTAGGGGGGTGTTAGTGTTAGGGTTAGACTTAGCTTTAGGGGTTAATCCATTTATTATAGTAGCGATGAGCTCCGGTCGTCAGATTAGGGGTTAATAATTGAAGGTAGGTGTCGGCGATGTTAGGGAGGGCAGATTAGGGGTTAATACTATTTATGATAGGGTTAGTGAGGCGGGTTAGGGGTTAATACATTTATTATAGTAGCGCTCAGGTCCGGTCGGCAGATTAGGGGTTAATAAGTGTAGGCAGGTGTCGGCGACGTTGAGGGGGGCAGATTAGGGGTTAATAAATATAATATAGGGGTCGGCGGTGTTAGGGGCAGCAGATTAGGGGTACATAAGTATAACGTAGGTGGCGGCGCTTTGCGGTCGGCAGATTAGGGGTTAATTATTGTAAGTAGCTGGCGGCGACGTTGTGGGGGGCAGGTTAGGGGTTAATAAATATAATATAGGGGTCGGCGGGGTTAGGGGCAGCAGATTAGGGGTACATAAGTATAACGTAGTTGGCGGTCAGCAGATTAGGGGTTAAAAATTTTAATGGAGTGGCGGCGATGTGGGGGGACCTCGGTTTAGGGGTACATAGGTAGTTTATGGGTGTTAGTGTACTTTAGGGTACAGTAGTTAAGAGCTTTATGAACCGGCGTTAGCCCAGAAAGCTCTTAACTCCTGCTATTTTCCTGCGGCTGGAGTTTTGTCGTTAGAGCTCTAACGCTCACTTCAGAAACGACTCTAAATACCAGCGTTAGAAAGATCCCATTGAAAAGATAGGATACGCAATTGACGTAAGGGGATCTGCGGTATGGAAAAGTCGCGGCTGAAAAGTGAGCGTTAGACCCTTTAATCACTGACTCCAAATACCGGCGGTAGCCTAAAACCAGCGTTAGGAGCCTCTAACGCTGGTTTTCACGGCTACCGCCGAACTCTAAATCTAGCCGTAGGAATGTCACGAAATCATGAATCATCTTTTCGGACTTGACTGTCCCTTTAACTATAGCTATGGTGTATATCTTTAACATTTAAAAGATACACATGAGAAATACATATGCCATTGATGTTTTAAGATATGTTTAGATTGTTTTGGAATAACAATAATGACACATGTATTGATCAAACGTGTAATTTATTCAAGTTGAAATATGGTCAGCCTACCTATAGCCATATATGGGAGGAGAAGTATTTTTTTCAAATATTTGGAAAAACATATTCCTCATCTAAAATATGCGCATTACACACAGAGATTGATTTGGTTACACTACTACAATAAGATAGAATTGAAAATGAAATACATGTGCTGTCAACATTACAATAAGATTGTTTATTAATAAGATTATATGTCCTTGTTCATGTAAAAAGGACAAAAACGCTTTAGAAATGGAAATCCATTCATTAACAATTGTGCTCAGCATCACTTAAAGGGACATGATTTTTATTTTTAAAAAGAGGATACACAGAGACAATACTATTTCAATAAAATGAACACTTTACAGGGATTATATAATTGTATCAATCCTCAGATCATTTGTTAAAGGTGCATCAATTCATGCAGAGTTTATAAATACACACATGGATGTGAAATTTGCAATATACATATATATACACAAATAACAATCTATATATACATATATAAAAGAATTACTATGCTAATCATAATCATGCAATGATAAAGCTTTACGAAAAATATATAAAGACAAATAATAAAATTACATTGGAGATGTTAATCTTAAAGTCATTTACAATTGTATTCCATATATGATTCAGGAAACACCATTATTTTTGCTAAGGTCCCTTTAAGGATCAACCAGATAAACTAGAGATTTCAATCAATGACATGAATAAAGAGGACAAAGAATCGTGCAATGACATGTCTTTTATTAGTATGTCAGAAAACATCAACAACGTTTATAAATAATCTTTTAAAGATCAGGAAAATTGGAGCCATATGACAAGGTAACAGAGTGTATCACAGTCCACGAAGAGAGTTGCCAAGGGCCAGCATAGCCCCATTGGAGCCATATGACAAGGTAACAGAGTGCATCACAGTCCATGAAGAGAGTAGCCAAGGGCCAGCATAGCCCCATTGGAGCCATATGACAAGGTAACAGAGTGCATCACAGTCCATGAAGAGAGTAGCCAAGGGCCAGCATAGCCCCATTGGAGCCATATGACAAGGTAACAGAGTGCATCACAGTCCATGAAGATAGTTGCCAAGGGCCAGCATAGCCCCATTGGAGCCATATGACAAGGTAATAGAGTGCATCACAGTCCATGAAGAGAGTAGCCAAAGGCCAGCATAGACCCATTGGAGCCATATGACAAGGTAACAGAGTGCATCACAGTCCATGAAGAGAGTTGCCAAGGGCCAGCATTGCCCCATTGGAGCCATATGACAAGGTAACAGTGCATCACAGTCCATGAAGAGAGTTGCCAAGGGCCAGCATAGCCCCATTGGAGCCATATGACAAGGTAACAGAGTGCATCACAGTCCATGAAGATAGTTGCCAAGGGCCAGCATAGCCCCATTGGAGCCATATGACAAGGTAACAGAGTGCATCACAGTCCATGAAGAGAGTAGCCAAGGGCCAGCATAGCCCCATTGGAGCCATATGACAAGGTAACAGAGTGCATCACAGTCCATGAAGAGAGTTGCCAAGGGCCAGCATAGCCCCATTGGAGCCATATGACAAGGTAACAGAGTGCATCACAGTCCATGAAGATAGTTGCCAAGGGCCAGCATTGCCCCATTGGAGCCATATGACAAGGTAACAGAGTGCATCACAGTCCATGAAGAGAGTTGCCAAGGGCCAGCATAGCCCCATTGGAGCCATATGACAAGGTAACAGAGTGCATCACAGTCCATGAAGAGAGTTGCCAAGGGCCAGCATAGCCCCATTGGAGCCATATGACAAGGTAACAGAGTGCATCACAGTCCATGAAGATAGTTGCCAAGGGCCAGCATAGCCCCATTGGAGCCATATGACAAGGTAACAGTGTACATCACAGTCCATGAAGAGAGTAGCCAAGGGCCAGCATAGCCCCATTGGAGCCATATGACAAGGTAACAGAGTGCATCACAGTCCATGAAGAGAGTTGCCAAGGGCCAGCATAGCCCTATTGGAGCCATATGACAAGGTAACAGAGTGCATCACAGTCCATGAAGATAGTTGCCAAGGGCCAGCATAGCCCCATTGGAGCCATATGACAAGGTAACAGAGTGCATCACAGTCCATGAAGAGAGTAGCCAAGGGCCAGCATAGCCCCATTGGAGCCATATGACAAGGTAAAAGAGTGCAACAGGCACAACAATAACAAGAAAAAAAAGGCCAAATGGCAACCATAAAAACAAACATCAACATGTGGACGGAAGATTCTTATCTGCGCCCTTGGAGCATCTCCAGATCCTCCACTTACTGGTCATCCCCTTCATCGTCCTGTGCCTGTCTAGCTACAGATTCAAGCATTGAATTCCACCGCCTCATCTGACATAGAGTCAAATGCTGAACCTGTAGCTGGGCCTGCATGGTGTCGCTCATCCCTCTCAGGACAGCTGCGTTCCTCACCACGGTCTACTCTACGCGTGCTAGACCTTCTAGCGTGAGCCATGTTGAGTCACAGCCTAAAATAAATAAAAAATAAAATATTAATGATAATTACACAACAGACAAAAAAATAAGCAAAGATACATTGTCATCATAAAGACAAATATTTCTTTAAATTAATTTGTTGACATTGATTATTTACACATGAAATATGTTATTCAGACAGACCTAAACCATTAAAGGGACATTTTACTCCAACATGTTGTCCCCTTTAATTGGTTTTTGATGATCCACTTTTACAGCTTGAGTGTCTAAAATCTTGTAAAAGGATTTACATTGTACTTACATTAGCAATTTAAATATTTTAGTTATACTGTGGTAGGCACACCTATCCTTAAACATTTTGGCGTTGAGGACAAGCTGTGTAAACATAGCAACCAGAAGAAATTGCATTCCCACTGGGTTATACAAGAGATAATGTATGAACATTTGTACATAAATTGTTGGATCCAAGTAGTGGTGATTGGTATATGTAGTGATATCAAATTAAAGGGACTCTAAACCTAAATATTTTAGTTACTGATTCAGATAGAGCATGACATTAAAAAGAATTATTAATTTACTCGTATTCTTTAAATGTTTGAATTTTCTAGCTATATTTTAAATGCAAGAATGTAAGTTTATAGGGCAGGCCATTTTTGGTTATCAACTTTGGTTGTCCCTGCTGATCGATGGATACATTCATCCAACAATAAAGAAATGATGTCCAGATTTTGTTTTAATAAAAAATAATTAGAGGCCTTTCTTTGTTTATATAAAGATAGCAAGAGAATGAAGAATAATTGATAAGAGTAGTAAATTATAAATTTGATTAACATTGCATGCTCTATTTGAATCACAATAGAAACAATTTGCCTTCAGTGTACCTTTAAGTATCTTATAATGTTGATTTTGAATGATACTTACAGCTGTGCCTGGGAAGGACAAACCGCCACCCAGGACAATGAAGGTTGAGACAGGGGGGAGGGATGGGATTGGGTTGGGGAGGGATGGGCTGTTGCTCTGGGGTAGCCCGTACAGCTGGGGAGTGGTGAGTTGGGGGCTGGGCAGCTGGGGTAGCTGTACGGGCCAAAAGACGGGGAGAGCGGCGAAGGGGGATGAAGGGGCGTTTTTTGGGAGGGACAGGATAGGAAAAATGGGAAGGGCCGGGAGGGTCTGTGGTCTGTGGAGGGGCAGGGGACTGGGCAGGGGACTGGGCAGGGGATTGGGCAGGGGCAGAAAACTGATGACCAGAAGAGGAGGATCCATCTGAAATGAATAATAAAAATATATTAACATCTCATACATCATGAAATCAAATCAACGCATTTCAACTTGATTATGTTTGCAATATACTTAGAAGTGTGTTTGAATTTCTAAACAATGATGACATGAGGATATGGTATGCATATAGGCACTCAGATGAATAGCAATGACTGTCTGTACAATTATAAAATTATTATTGTGGTTTGGCCTGGAATATGCATGTGACATCATGATGGCATGAATTAGAAATCCAAATATTTAAACAAATCCAAGCATATCTTCATGCTGCCTGATATATAAAGGGGGCAGTAGTGTATTTGAACAGACAAATAATATTCCTTTTTAAAGTGCAAAAGCTGTAGACTTTGAATGTCTTCAATAAAATGATTTCCAATAAAGAAACATGTTGGATACATGTTAGATATATTTCACATACCATCAGACTTCAAGGGAGCCTCTTCCTCCTCCGTCCCACATGTTAAATCAATCTCTGTAAAACATAACATGTTGTGTACACGTTAAGATCAGATATTATAACATATGTTACTGTTGCTCAAAGACACACATCAATGTTGCATTAAAGATATACACACCCAAAGTTATGATTTACATCATTTTGATGGAGCATACAAATGACATTAGATTTGTTATTCTCAATGATTCAGATATTCGATTTTTTGTTTGTATTAATTTTAAAATCATAAAAGCATAGTACATTGAACATTTAAGATTTCTCATGTGTGTATCACTTGATGATTGTTGTCAAAATTGAACATGGAAACAATCATATGCTATACATCTTCTGAATAACAAAGGTGTAGACTAAGAAAGTTTTAATTCTTAATCTTTCAATATTAAAATAAAATTAATATATAATCAGAAGAGTAAATTATATGTTTGTTTCAAATGTTATGCAATGCTTGATTGAATCAAGGGGATTCTGTAAAAAATGATGTATTTAACATATGTTTAATTTCTGACTATATTAGACATCAAACTCATCTCATACGATGCTATTGCATATCTAAATATACCCATTGATCAATGTTCTTAAAAGAATACACACAAACCACATTTTGAATAACAGCTGTTGACAAATATAAACAAAGACATGTGGCACATCGAGCCATTTGTGCAATGTACAGTAATCTTGTTTAGGACACAACACATATTGATCACAATACCAAACCAAATTGATTAGTACAAATATGTAATCATGGTGCTGTTAGAGGATGCTTATATCTAGAAAGTAACTCCAACAGTGAATATGTGAATTATATATCAATATTGTCTAATCCAAAGAATGTAAGGATTAATTAATCTAACATTTATTAAAGGGACACTGACATGATTTATTTCAATCATTGATTTCACTGTTCAAACTGTTACAAATGATTTAACATTGACTCCTATTATAATTTTAATTTTGCTACATTTTAATCTTAAAGGCAGATAAGCCATATTGGATTCAATAAATATTGTTTGTTGAAGGTATCCACCAATCATCAATAAAAACCCAGGTTGGTCAACCAAAATGGAGCTGCAGATAAACGTACATTCTTGATTTTAAAATACATTTAGGAATAGAATATTTCAAATATGATTATAGTATTATATTTAAATGTTGATTAATATTGCATGCTCTATCTGAATGACAACATTAATTATTTTAGCTCAGTGTCCCTTTAATATAAAAATATATTGATTTGACAATGTTGCTGTTAATGAATTCTCTACTCCATATGTTGATGTAATGAATGGGATGGAGCATGCAATTACAATCTAATATGTTAGTTAAGGATATCCTAAGAATTATTTAATTTTCCTCTCTTAAAGGGACATGAAGCTCAAAATGTGTAATTGTATACTTTTTGAAACTATGTACTACTGTTATCTGAACACATGATTTTAACTTTTGACAAAATGCCAATTTATGCATAAAAAAACAGCCGGATAATACCAGTAATGCATTGTTTAACCTAAACCAAAATCAATATGTTTTTAGAAGAACTAAAACAATAGACTGAACCAATGTATCTCATAAAATGTTTAAACAAAACAATAAAATCACATTTCCAAATCATTCAATGTAAAATTTAGTTGGCATGTCCCTTAAATGATGTGATCAATTTCAAAAATTGAATCTATATTTTTAAAATCAAAACATATGCAAAAGTGTGTGAATTTTGTCAAAATATGTCCAAATAAGATTAAGCAATACACAGGTGAAGAATATAAATTGGACATTAAAAGAATCTTACATTAAAATGAAGATATCAAGAATAGATGGGATATCTTAAATTCGATAAAAATTCAGATTAGTATTACAATGTAATCCTATGTTTGGTTTTTTTTATTCTTATTTGTAAATATTTTACTAATCCATTTTGCAGATACATATAAATATTTAACAATGTGGATTTAGTATGTAATGTTCTGTCCATGTTTCTAAGACAAATGTCAATTAAAATTAGACATACCATACTGTGACAAGCCCTGGCTTGAGGTTCCAGCACCAACATCCAGATCTGTAATATATTAAATGAGGATTGGATATCATTAATACAAATCATGCCATGTTTAAAATCTTTAAATTATTACCAAATCAATTAAAAACTATTAATCTTTTGGTAGTCCCATGAGTTGTTTCCTCAATTAAATTCATGATAAATATATCCTGTACTCTTATTTTCAATCAGTTGTGTTGTTTACTGTAGCTTTAATTAATTTTTTGTGTTATTTCATTCTCATCAATTGATGGACATATGTTATTATTTATTTTGATTCTGCTATTCTTTTTTGTATTATGTATAATATTGAAAATAAGAATACTGTATTCTTCACATATATAATAATTCACATTTCATTTTAACCAACATGTGTAAAGCAATGCCACTTACAGCAAACCCATGTTAACGTGTATGCGCAATTCTAATTTTCACGATCATTGCGCAATGATTCCAAGCGGAATTACGCATCCGTCATTTGACCAACATGTGTTAAGCAATGCCACTTACAGCAAACCCATGTTAACGTGTATGCGCAATTCTAATTTTCTCGATCATTGTGCAATGATTCCAAGCGGAATTACGCATCCGTCATTTGACCAACATGTGTAAAGCAATGCCACTTACAGCAAACCCATGTTAACGTGTATGCGCAATTCTAATTTTCGCGATCATTGCGCAATGATTCCAAGCGGAATTACGCATCCGTCATTTGACCAACATGTGTAAAGCAATGCCACTTACAGCAAACCCATGTTAACGTGTATGCGCAATTCTAATTTTCGCGAACATTGCGCAATGATTCCAAGCGGAATTACGCATCCGTCATTTGACCAACATGTGTAAAGCAATGCCACTTACAGCAAACCCATGTTAACGTGTATGCGCAATTCTAATTTTCGCGATCATTGCGCAATGATTCCAAGCGGAATTACGCATTCCGTCATTTGACCAACATGTGTAAAGCAATGCCACTTACAGCAAACCCATGTTAACGTGTATGCGCAATTCTAATTTTCGCGATCATTGCGCAATGATTCCAAGCGGAATTACGCATCCGTCATTTGACCAATATGTGTAAAGCAATGCCACTTACAGCAAACCCATGTTAACGTGTATGCGCAATTCTAATTTTCGCGATCATTGCGCAATGATTCCAAGCGGAATTACGCATCCGTCATTTGACCAACATGTGTAAAGCAATGCCACTTACAGCAAACCCATGTTAACGTGTATGCGCAATTCAATTTTCGCTCTGTGACGCATATTCTGTAGAGCGCAAGAAACATCATTCCTATTTCATGTGTCACTAATCTAAAATCAGATATCTAAACATCATATGTAGCGTATGTTGTGAGATCTATATAGGTTTAGTATCTGACTATATACACATTTTTAAAAAATCTAATCAAATATTAATATATTATATGAAGTTGGATAGTTACCTGGTTCAGATTCTCTTTCAGCTTCTCCCAGGCCACCGGACGGAGAAGCAGCTGCCCTGGCCCCCGGGGTTAGGACTTTCAGATCCAGCAGCTGGGAGGGAAGAAGAGGAGGCCGAGGATGGCGAGGATCTAAATCTTTTGGGGACCCGGAGAGTGAGGAGCTCGCATAAAGTCACCTCATAAGGGAGTAGGTAGAGTTTCCGCTGGGCCTCTCTTTTGCCCCCTCTTTTACGGGCTTGTACCCACTCCCTTATGAGGTTGACTTTTTTTGTCAAGCGCAACCTCATGTCTCCGAATCTCTGCATGATCTGATCCTGGCTCCTCTGGACGCCACACACCAATTGAACCGCATTGGTGATAGACTCCCAGAGGGCCTTCTTAACAGGCGCATCTGTCGACCTCCTCTTGTTCCCAAACAGCTGGGGATAAAAGTCCTTGACGGCGTGGACCAGTGCCGCGCTCTCCTGCTTGGTAAACCTGGGAGGTTTCATGCCTGCTGGGTTGTTGAATATCTTTAGTAAAGAAATATATACTGCCTGCAGGCATTAGAGAACTGACAAAGATGGCAACGTGTAATGGACTTTTATATGGTGAAGTAAACATGAGATGCACCATGGGACAAGTTATCTGTACATCTGATTGGATAAAAGTTTGAAATATTGTTAGAATGTCTGTGAGACCATCCTGACTCAAGTTGTGTTTGTGTGATGAACTCTGATTGGCCGTTCCTTAATGTTTCATATCTTAGCAACTTCCATACACATACCTCCTGGTGGTGCTGTTACTTCATTTTTCATGTACTTTATTTGACTTATTTGTAACTCATGGGCCTGTCATGCGGATATGTGTGACGCAGATTTAATATCCGTGATCCGTTAAATATTAATGTTTAAATTCTCTTTAAAATCTAATACTGTCACATTATTAAATGTTGTAGACATTTTTCGGTTTAATAACGGTCTGTTTCTTTAATACAAATACACATTTAATATTGTATGTCTTTATTGTTCATAAAATCAATTTGGTGACTTATTGTGAAGTATTGACATTGCTCTATTAAATGTATTTATAATGCACATTGATTGTGTGCTATTGCGTGACATTAGACTCTAATGTTTAAAGATGCAAATCTGGTGTTTCAAGATCCGTTTCCCACACAACATTTCTGAATGTTCAAATTCAGGTTATAATGTCAGTAACTTGGATAATCTGTTTATAGATGTTAAACTACAGGTTTGTTTGTTATTAGTAAATAAACCTCGAGCTTGTATTTGTCTGAACTGCTCATATATGTTATTGTGCAATGGCGTCTTTATTTTTAAATAGACATTACAACCAAACAATTGTATCAAATGATCCGTAGAGATAAAAAATTGTTTAGACTTTAAAATGTAACTCAATTTATCTTTGTATTTAGATATCCTCAACAGAAGAAATTTAAATGCACATGGTTGAGCCAATCACATAAGGCATCTCTGTGCATCCACCAATCTTCATCTACTGAGCCTATCTCGATATGCTTTTCAAGCAAAGTATGTCAAGATAAGAAGAGAAGTAAATACACTCTTTAAATCTCTTAAAGGGACACTGTCCAAACAAATTTGATTCAGATTGAGCATGAAATGTTAAGCAACTTTATAATTTAATCCGATTCTCAAATGTTAAGAATTATATTGTTATCTTTCTTTGCAAATCAATAATGATATTTTATATTACGGACAATTTTTGGTGAAAAACCTGGGTTGTCCTTGATGATTGTTGGATAAATTAATCCACCCAAAAAAAAAAAAGTTCTGTCCAGAGTACTGAAGCAAATAAATTATCAATGTAATGCCTTATTTTTAAAGTAATGATAGCAACATCATGAGGAACATTGATAATATGAGTCAATTTATAAAGTTGCTTAAAATAGAATACTCGTTCAGAATGTATAAATAATTATTTTTTTACTGTCTCCCTTTAAGTATATTTTGAGTTCATGTCCCTTTAAGGAGACATTTCACAATAATGCTTGAAATATCATAAACCTAGGCACCTTCCTTTGGCAAAATTAGTATAACATATGAGTAAAGCATATTTAGATTAACTTCTGGATTGTTTTACACACTGACTGAAATATATATTGTAATGGATGTATTTCGCAGTCTTCAGCTTAGAGGGACATTAAGCTATATGTTATTTATGCATTTTGGATAAGATTATAATATTTGAACAACTTAATATGTTTTGTTATTCGATCATTAGAGTTTAATTATATATATTCTTGGATTAAATACATATCTACATAGGCTATTTTGATGCTGATTGTTGGTTGCACATAGATGCCTTATGTAATTGTCTAAGATATGTGCATTGATGTATCTTTTGTTGGATAAATTAATCCACCCAAAAAAAAAAAGTTCTGTCCAGAGTACTGAAGCAAATAAATTATCAATTTAATGCCTTATTTTTAAAGTAATGATAGCAACATCATGAGGAACATTGATAATATGAGTCAATTTATAAAGTTGCTTAAAATAGAATACTCGTTCAGAATGTATAAATAATTATTTTTTTACTGTCTCCCTTTAAGTATATTTTGAGTTCATGTCCCTTTAAGGAGACATTTCACAATAATGCTTGAAATATCATAAACCTAGGCACCTTCCTTTGGCAAAATTAGTATAACATATGAGTAAAGCATATTTAGATTAACTTCTGGATTGTTTTACACACTGACTGAAATATATATTGTAATGGATGTATTTCGCAGTCTTCAGCTTAGAGGGACATTAAGCTATATGTTATTTATGCATTTTGGATAAGATTATAATATTTGAACAACTTAATATGTTTTGTTATTCGATCATTAGATTTTAATTATATATATTCTTGGATTAAATACATATCTACATAGGCTATTTTGATGCTGATTGTTGGTTGCACATAGATGCCTTATGTAATTGTCTAAGATATGTGCATTGATGTATCTTTTTCTAAGGATATTTAAAGACTGAATGTAATTCTATAGTACTTTATAAATATGTTAAAATTCTTTTATGATTGTATAAAATTCAATACACAATATATTTTGTGAATGTCCCTTTAAGGACCAAAACATTCGGAATGTTGATTTAACATTGTCGAAAGAAACTAAAGGGGAATGAAAATTATATATAGATATGTGATGTCTAACCCAAGAGGTAAGATTTTAAAAACTACATAATATTAATAACTATAGTTAAATGACCCTTTAAATGACTCCACTAGAAAATAAAATCTATTAACATGGCATCCAATAACTAGCTTGTGCAAAATATGAAGTTAACTGACCTACCATTTTTAAATTTAAAAAATAAAAATGTATTAAAATAATGTTTTTAGATACCTAAGGAAGATACAAGATCTTATAAAAGAAATTTTAGATTCAACAACACTGTCACTTTAATGTAAGTGAACCACTTCCCCTTCTTAAAAGTGAAACAAATAAATTTATGTCAAATTCTGATTACATATCCGAAAATATTTTAACATCTAAAAATTACACAATAAAAGCATTGATGGATTTCACTCCCCAATTAATTTAAAAAAGATAGTTGACTTTAATATTCTCTGAATCAGTGGATTTTCTAAAATTAATGCTATACATGATGCCTAATTTGATCTTATGCATGTGCTTGTCAAATAGTCAACTACCAGTCATGGGAGTCAAATTGTTTTTTATTGACAGATTATATGGATATTTATAATAATCTGTTCAAAAGAGTGTATTTAATGATAAAATGTTGATTATTACCATTTAAAAAAAAAAGTTCTTTTAACAAAAACAAAAAAAAAATATTCCTGGAGGTCATCAGATGAAAATCTGAAAATAAAAAAACATATTTTACAAAGTTAATACACACGTTGTAAAATATTCATAAAATACATTTACAATCATCTTGTGTCTATGCTCTAACTTTGTGCAACATTTTATCAAGATATTTATGAATTAAATTTTTGGATTAAAAACCAAAAAAAACATACACCATTATATTGTGTAATAAAAATTACATTTAAATATCAGCATTTCTAATTATACATAATAATGTATATCACATTTAAATAATAAATATATATGTATGCTGAACATAAATGTAATATTTCATGTCCATTCAAATACCTCTATATCAACTATAATATGTATTCCTTTGTCTGATTGTGATACCTAAATATCTAATTATGAACAAAGTATGACTAATGTATGTAAGCTACAAATATTCTACATTCTTCCTGTGATTCTTAACTATCATGCATTGGTAAACCAACCTGGATAATGCATGGTCTTTGAAAGTCAATTCAGGATAAAACAGTTGATCTTCAATAGTTATCTTATTCATCATTTTTAAAAATAGAGAACTGAAAAACCATCTAAAAATTAAAAAATAATCTAAGTGTCTGATTGTGATACCGAAATATCTAATTATGAACAAAGTATGACTAATGTATGTAAGCTACTAATATTCTACATTCTTCCTGTGATTCTTAACTATCATGCATTGGTAAACCAACCTGGATAATGCATGGTCTTTGAAAGTCAATTCAGGAGAAAACAGTTGATCTTCAATAGGTGTCTTATTTATCATTTCAAAAATTGAGGACTGAAAAACCATCTAAAAATTAAAAAATAATCTAAGTGTCTGATTGTGATACCTAAATATCTAATTATGAACAAAGTATGACTAATGTATGTAAGATACTAATATTCTACATTCTTCCTGTGATTCTTAACTATCATGCATTGGTAAACCAACCTGGATAATGCATGGTCTTTGAAAGTCAATTCAGGAGAAAACAGTTGATCTTCAATAGGTGTCTTATTCATCATTTCAAAAATAGAGGACTGAAAAACCATCTAAAAATTAAAAAATAATCTAAGTGTCTGATTGTGATACCGAAATATCTAATTATGAACAAAGTATGACTAATGTATGTAAGCTACTAATATTCTACATTCTTCCTGTGATTCTTAATTATCATGCATTGGTAAACCAACCTGGATAATGCATGGTCTTTGAAAGTCAATTCAGGTGAAAACAGTTGATCTTCAATAGGTGTCTTATTCATCATTTCAAAAATAGAGGACTGAAAAACCATCTAAAAATTAAAAAATAATCTAAGTGTCTGATTGTGATACCGAAATATCTAATTATGAACAAAGTATGACTAATGTATGTAAGCTACTAATATTCTACATTCTTCCTGTGATTCTTAACTATCATGCATTGGTAAACCAACCTGGATAATGCATGGTCTTTGAAAGTCAATTCAGGAGAAAACAGTTGATCTTCAATAGGTGTCTTATTCATCATTTCAAAAATAGAGGACTGTGAAATACCATCTAAAAATTAAAAAATAATATAAGTGTCTCCAATAGGATGCCTCCACAGCCTTATTCTATCAAATAGTTGGCACTTACCATGTGAACATGTCTTTGTATGGTTTTCAAGGTCAGCAGATTTGAAAGATAATGCCAGACATGATCCCATTGGTATTCTTCAATTTCAATCTTGTCTTTTTCCACTGTCAGTCTGGGAATTCTTCACTGTCATTCTTCAAATTCTTCCCTTTCAGTCTTTACATGAAGTCATCTCCCTAATGGCATAAAAAGGTTTATTAAAATTACTACTACAAGTGTGTGAATCAGTTCTGTACCCCTCTCCCACCCCCCATTTCTGAATCAATTTCTGTCACTAGCTTACTAAGCGTGTGTAGCATCTTGTGTTATGTTCTATCAAGTGTGAAGATGAGTCATATTGAGCAGAACGAACCTCTAATGTGTGACTTTGAACCATAGTCATGCTAGAGGATAGTTATGCTAGAGGATCCCTTTCTGAGTATTTACATTTTAAGTAATGTGTAAACTAAATACTAGTTTTGAAAATGTATGCCATATGATGTATTTGTGTACAATTCATGCCAGCAACAGTCCATACATTTATACTTACCAGCTGATAGCTCTTTAAAAACCAGGTGGCAAAGACTCGCTACAGGACCCAATGACCAGAGCATCACCTATATTAATAAATGAAACACATTTTTAGCATTTGATGAACAATCTTAACATGTTTGCACAATTCTCTACTTGTCATTTCCCTAGAGTTCACATCTATTGACAATACTCCAATCTAACTTCTATTATTTACCGTCTAAAGTGGCGGTTGATGATGTCTGCTCTGACATTGAGCCCCTCGTCCCGGAATGGCCCCTCTAGAACTGGATCGTCCTCCTCATCTCTGAGGAGGTTTCGGTGCACCTGGATGGCCTGCAGCATCCCAGCCCGCTGTGCAATATTATGCAGGACACTACAGGCTATAACGATCTTAGCCACCTTCTTTGTGTTGTACTGGAGGGCTCCTCCCGACCTGTCAAGGCACCTGAACCTCATCTTCAGGAGCCCGAACATTCGTTCAACCACCGCCCTGGTTCTCTTATGAGCCCTATTGTAGCCCTCCTCAGCCACATCAGTAGGGCTACGTAAGGGAGTAATAAGCCAAGGCCGGCTCATGTAACCAGAATCACCTATAAATTATGAACAGAACATAATTCAAACTGAATCCTCAAAATTGTATTTTGATTCCAAAAAAAGTTTGTGTACACGATAATCCACTAACAAATGTTTATTTTTTAAAAGAATAATCTAGTTCAATATTATTCTCTATCTTCCCATTTCAGCTAAGACATGCTACATATGCGTATTTCGCCTAAACCAGACCTTGTGTAAAATACCAACTAAATGGTTACATTGCATTCTCTATCTGAGCATTTAAGGTAAGACATGCTACATATCTGCATTGAACTATAAGTAGACATTAGCAGGAAGAGACAATGACATGGTTAAATTGCATTGGCTGCTATCTTCCCATTTCAGCTAAGACATGCTACATATGCGTATTTCGCCTAAACCAGACCTTGTGTAAAATACCAACTAAATGGTTACATTGCATTCTTTATCTGAGCATTTAAGGTAAGACATGCTACATATCTGCATTGAAATAAAAGTAGACATTAGCGGAAAGAGACAATGACATGGTTAAATTGCATTGGCTGCTATCTTCCCATTTCAGCTAAGACATGCTACATATGCGTATTTCACCTAAACCAGACCTTGTGTAAAATACCAACTAAATGGTTACATTGCATTCTCTATCTGAGCATTTAAGGTAAGACATGCTACATATCTGCATTGAACTAAAAGTAGACATTAGCGGAAAGAGACAATGACATGGTTAAATTGCATTTGCTGCTATCTTCCCATTTCAGCTAAGACATGCTACATATGTGTATTTCGCCTAAACCAGACCTTGTGTAAAATACCAACTAAATGGTTACATTGCATTCTCTATCTAAGCATTTAAGGTAAGACATGCTACATATCTGCATTGAACTAAAAGTAGACATTAGCGGAAAGAGACAATGACATGGTTAAATTGCATTGGCTGCTATCTTCCCATTTCAGCTAAGACATGGTACATATGCGTATTTCGCCTAAACCAGACCTTGTGTAAAATACCAACTAAATGGTTACATTGCATTCTCTATCTGAGCATTTAAGGTAAGACATGCTACATATCTGCATTGAACTAAAAGTAGACATTAGCGGAAAGAGACAATGACATGGTTAAATTGCATTGGCTGCTATCTTCCCATTTCAGCTAAGACATGCTACATATGCGTATTTAGCATAAACCAGACCTTGTGTAAAATGCCAACTAAATGGTTACATTGCATTCTCTGAGCATTTAAGGTAAGACATGCTATATATCTGCATTGAACTAAAAGTAGACATTTGCGGAAATATAAATAAATGGTTAAATTGCATCCTATAGCTGAACATTACACTAACATTTTAAAACTACAGTGGCAATTGTCTAACTAATTAACCATGTTGTGCACAAATACTCACCAACAAGATAACCAGGGGGCATTTATCTTTCCTCAAACTGCCGCCACAGGGTGGACAGAGAGAGGATGCGGGTATCATGACAAGCCCCTCCAAAATTCGCACACACATGCATAATCCTCATCTGTGCGTCACAAACATACTGCACGTTGAGGCTATGAAAATGTTTGCGATTTCTGAAGGGCAAGTCATCAATTGGAGCACGCAGCGCAATGTGGGTACAATCTATGGCTCCCAAGACATTGGGCAATTCAGCAATAGCAAAGAATTCCCGCTTCAGGTGCCTCCAATCACCATCATTCTGTGGGAATCCTATGTAATGCTTACTGATACATACCATGGCGTCCATAAAGTTATCAAACACCACAGAGAATGTACCTTGAGACAGGCCATGCATGTACATTTCTCCGGATTGAAAACTCCCGGAGGCCAGGACGTATAGACAACTTAGCATCTTACTCATGCCGGGAACAGCAGTCCTTATTCTTATACGTGGCTCCAAATGAGGTTTAAGAAGATCGTAAAGGCCAATGAGCTGTTCGCGATTGAGCCGATACTTATCATAAACCTCAAAGTCGCTCATGTTTTCCAAGGTGGGTCTCACCCTGTAGACACGAGGACCTCGAACCAGACGAGCCCTTCGTCTCACTCGGAGCTGCCGAGGCTGCCTGATTCTATCAACAGCTAGTTCGCCAATAGCAGCACCAGCAGCGTCTACCATGTCATCATCATCCATATTTCCAAACAGCAGAGCAAGGCGTAACAAGGTATGCAAATTGATCTGATGTGGATCACAAGGGATGCTTTGGCCATGTTGTTTGGGGGATTTATAGTACAATTAGTCCAATGGTAGTGAGTTTGTAATGATTGCTAATTGTATTCACTTGTTTGTATGTGAGCGGCGCGAATGCTTTCACAGTGGGCGTTTTTTTGGTGTTTGCTGAAATGTTGTTTTCCCCCAATGAATCTCAATGTGAAAGTGTCAAATATCACACATACAGTGCATGTTTGTAATGTTTGATCATATGCGTAATCAATATTTCTTAAACGCGATCTTATAGTAAAAAGCAGACGTCCACGCTAACATGAATGAAAGTGCATAGTTGTGTATAATGTGCATCGAATGTGATCGATCAATGTTGCTGCAACATTGTTTGTAAACGATAAAGTAACATCTGCCATCTGTAGTATTGTATACATAAGTGATTGCCGAGATGTCAATATTGTATGCGTCCCATTAAAATGGCACTAATACTGAAGAACTTCCGGCTGTCATCTGTAGTATTGTATACATAAGTGATTGCCGAGATGTCAATATTGAATGCGTCCCTTTAAAATCGCAATAATAATTCAGAACTTCCCGTCTGCCATCTGTAGTATTGTATATATAAGTGATTGCCGAGATGTCAATATTGTATGCGTCCCATTAAAATGGCACTAATACTGAAGAACTTCCAGCTGTCATCTGTAGTATTGTATATATAAGTGATTGCCGAGCTGTCAATATTGTATGCGTCCCATTAAAATGGCACTAATACTGAAGAACTTCCGGCTGTCATCTGTAGTATTGTATATATAAGTGATTGCCGAGCTGTCAATATTGTATGCGTCCCATTAAAATCGCACTAATACTGAAGAACTTCCGGCTGTCATCTGTAGTATTGTATATATAAGTGATTGCCGAGATGTCAATATTGTATGCGTCCCTTTAAAATCGCAATAATAATTCAGAACTTCCCGTCTGCCATCTGTAGTATTGTATATATAAGTGATTGCCGAGCTGTCAATATTGTATGCGTCCCATTCAAATCGCACTAATACTGAAGAACTTCCGGCTGTCATCTGTAGTATTGTATATATAAGTGATTGCCGAGCTGTCAATATTGTATGCGTCCCATTAAAATGGCACTAATACTGAAGAACTTCCGGCTGTCATCTGTAGTATTGTATATATAAGTGATTGCCGAGATGTCAATATTGTATGCGTCCCTTTAAAATCGCAATAATAATTCAGAACTTCCTGTCTGCCATCTGTAGTATTGTATATATAAGTGATTGCCGAGCTGTCAATATTGTATGCGTCCCATTAAAATGGCACTAATACTGAAGAACTTCCGGCTGTCATCTGTAGTATTGTATTTATAAGTGATTGCCGAGATGTCAATATTGTATGCGTCCCTTTAAAATCGCAATAATAATTCAGAACTTCCCGTCTGCCATCTGTAGTATTGTATATATAAGTGATTGCCGAGCTGTCAATATTGTATGCGTCCCATTCAAATGGCACTAATACTGAATAACTTCCGGCTGTCATCTGTAGTATTGTATATATAAGTGATTGCCAAGATGTAAATATTGTAGGGGTCCCATTAAAATGGCACTAATACTGAATGACTTCCGGCTGTCATCTGTAGTATTGTATATATAAGTGATTGCCGAGCTGTCAATATTGTATGTGTCCCATTCAAATGGCACTAATACTGAAGAACTTCCGGCTGTCATCTGTAGTATTATATATCTAAGTGATTTGCGAGCTGTTTATTTGTCATAGCTGGGTCTAACGCAGAAAAGCATGTTTTTTTCCGATTTCTAGCGCTGGTATTTGGAGTTTTTTTGTCTACGCTTTTTGCGTGCGTTAGGGAAATCTGTCTGTCGCGTGCATGAGCACGTCTTCCCCATAGAAGTCAATGGAGGCTCAAAATTTTGGTAACAAAAAAATTCTAAGACTGGTTTTCCTCGTAAAGTGAGTGCCGTCATGGTCTTGTGTGAAAAAGTAGCTAAATCGTGTTCATTTTGTAATAAATAACCTGTTTGTGTATGTAATGTGGTGTATATTTTTTGTATGCATCGATGAGTGTATGTTTGTGATAATATTATTAGTTAGATGTAGCTATATGAGTGTGTTTTCCCGTGTTTCAATGTTAGTCAATGGCAAAATGGATTTGTGTTGTTTTTTTTCTAACACCCGAGATCTCGCAACTTTGATCCTTTCTATTTAGAAGAAAAAATATTAAATCTGAAAAATAAATATAGTGTAGTGTTTGTATGAGTGTAAGTGTACTTTGTGTAATATTTGTTTTGTGATTCGTGGATGTTTATTTTGTCGGTAGATGTTAACTATTGGGTCTGAGCTGTCGGTAGAGATTTGTGCGTTGGGTGATTTTTGAGTGTCCGTAACTAAACTCTAAATACCGGAGGGCGGTAAAAACCAGCGTTAGGAGCCTCTAACGCTGGTTTTGACGGCTACCGCCAAACTCTAAATCTAGGCCTAAGATACCTACAATGTAATTATTAATTATATTGTAGCTATCTTAGGGTTTATTTTACAGGTAAGTATTTAGTTTTAAATAGGAATAATTTATTAAAGTATAGTGTAGTGTTAGGTGTAATTGTATCTTAGGTTAGTTTTTATTTTACAGATTAATTTCTCTTTATTTTAGCTAGGTAAGCTATTAAATAGTTAATAACTATTTAATAGCTATTGTGTCTAGTTAAAATAAATTGAAAATTGCCTGTAAAATAAAAATAAATCCTAAGATAGCTACAATATAATTATTATTTATATTGTAGCTATATTAGGGTTTATTTTAAAAGTAAGTATTTAGTTTTAAATAGGATTAATTTAGTTCATTTAGATTTATTTAATTAATATTTAAGTTAGGGGGTGTTAGGGTTAGTGTTAGACTTAGGTTTAGGGGTTAATAATTTTATTACAGTGGCGGCGGTGTAGTGGGGGGCAGGATAGGGCTTAATAAATTTATTATAGGTGGCGACGGTGTAGGGGGGGCAGGATAGGGCTTATTAAATGTAATATAGGTTGCGGCGGGGTCCGGGAGCGGCGGTTTAGGGGTTAATACATATATTATAGTTGCGGCAGGGTCAGGGTGCGGCGGTTTAGGGGTTAAACTATTTAGTTGCGGCGAGGTGCGGGATCAGCAGGATAGGGGTTAATAACTGTATTATAGAGGGCGATGGTATAGGGGGGGCAGGATAGGGGTTACTAGGTATAATGTAGGTTGCGGCGGTGTCCGGGAGCGGCGGTTTAGGGGTTAATATATTTAAAAGAGTTGCGGCGAGGTCTAGGAGCGGCGGTTTAGGGGTTACTAATTTTATTTAGTTGCGGGGGGCTCCGGGGGCGCCGGTATAAGGGGTAGAACAGTGTAGTTAGTGTGGGTGCTTAGTGACAGGCTAGCAAGAAAGCTGTAAAAAAGCCGAAGAGCAGCGAGATCGGATGAGTGATAACTCTCACAGTCCTCTGCTCATCGCCCCGTACTTGGTGTGCGGCTTTTTGACAGATTTTTTGACAACTTAGGCGAATTTTTGCAGGTCCGCGGCGGCGATGTGAGGCGAGCTTAGGCGGGCGTATTGGGCCGGCGAAGGCAGGAAAATTAGACGCGTTGATAACTATCCCCCTATGTTTGTAAAACTGAATTGTGGGTGTGGTGAGGGGGTGTATCATTTTGATGTTTGGGAAACTTTGCCCCTCCTTTTAGGATTGTATATCCCATACGTCACTAGCTCATGGACTCTTGCCAATTACATGAAAGACAATGTATTTCATGATTCAGATAGAGCATGCGATTTTAAACAACTTTCTAATATACCTCTATTATCACTATATGGCAGCAGTTTTGCAAGAATGTTAACCATTTGCAAGAACACTAGATGGCAGCACTATTTCCTCCCATATAGTGCTCCAGATTCCTACTTAGGTATCTCTTCAACACAGAATATCATGGAAACATATCCCTTTAACATACCATTAATGTTGTAGCCTACATGGGAGCTGTTGGGGTGATATACAACTGAGCAGGAGCCTAATGTCCTTGTTCATGCATTATGACCCAAGCTGTAAGAAACAAAAACAAAACAAAAAACATCTTCTCCTTTTTAAAGCATTTGCAAATGTATGTACATCATTACAGTCCTGAAAAAGGACATTGTGCCCAAACTTTTCCTCTCATTCATATAAAAGGACAGTTTTTAAACATATCAATATTGGTTTTCTTGTCAAAAATGTGCAGAAAAATATGTTAAAATTGAAATGAATATACAGGTACTGTACATATTCCCAAATATGGAATTCCAAAATCCAAACTTTTTAATTAATGTTTTTTTTTTTTTTAAAGTTATCAAAAATTACTGTTCTTCTCTGTCTGTGTCTTTGGTTTGATTTTTTTGTTTATAAACGCAAATCCTAGTCTATATTTGTTTAAATCAACACATATTACCTTTCTGATTTCAGTACTGTGCTATAAAGGGCTTTCACGCAGGTAATAGTTGTGTACTTCCTAGCAATTCTCACTGGCTGCTAGATTTAGGCTGACCATATTGCTGCTTTAAAAAGGGACACATATAAAAAATACATATGTTAAGGCTGTTTTCAGGGCTGTTTAAAGAAATGTTTTGTATAAGAACCCTGACATATGTATTTTTCATATGTGTTCCTTCTTAAAGCGGCAATATGGTCAGCCTAGCTAGATTCTTCTTGCTAATTGTGATTGGCAGGTACTTTATGCCAATTCTCATTGTTGATAGGTTCTTTCTGATTATCCTTCTATTTCAATACAGCTCTTTTATATCAATTATAGAAATATTTTGAGCAGTGTGCCTTTAAAGGGACACTGAACCCAAATTTTTTCTTTAGTGATTCAGATAGAGCATGCAATTTTAAGCAACTTTCTAATTTACTCCTATTATCAAATTTTCTTCATTCTCATGGTATTTTTATTTGAAAAGCAAGAATGTAAGTTTAGATTCCGGCCCATTTATGGGGAACAACCTGGGTTGTCCTTGCTGATTAGACAGCACCAATAAACAAGTGCTGTCCATGGTTCTGAACCACAAATTGGCTGGCTCCTTAGCTTAGATGCCTTCTTTTTCAAATAAAGATAGCAAGAGAACAAAGAAAAATTGATAATTGGAATAAATTAGAAAGTTGCTTAAAATTGCATGCTCTATATGAATCACAAAATAAAAAATTGGGTTCAGTGTCCCTTTAAAGTCCAGGGCTGTGTGACTTCATATACAAGTGATCATAGTCGCACGACTTAGCTGTGTAACTAGTACTACTGACTGAATAAGCAGCAGTTTCGATTTGGAAGCAGCTGTGACCTGTGGGTCCAGAGTGGTACTTCTACTATGTGTTTAATCATGTTGTAGGGGGTTAAACACTTAGTAGTGTAGGGTCCCTAGTCTTAAAATTGCATGATCTAACAAATTAGAGCATGTCATTTTTTGATTATTATGGCCCTTTAAACAAGGTTGTTTTACACTCATATTTAGATTTCCTGTACAAGAATAACTTGAATTTTCTTTATATACTTAAACTGTGTTCTATTTTGAAATTACAGCATGCTTAAAGGGACATGAAATCCAAAAGTTTTCTGTCATAATTCAGTTTCATCATACAATTTTAAACAACTTTCCAATTTACTTCTATTATCTATTTTGCTTTATTCTCTTGGTATCCTTTGTTGAAAAAGCAGTAATGCATTACTGGGAGCTAGCTGAAAGACAATGACAAAAGGCATATATGTGCAGCCACCAATCAGCAGCTTTTGAGCCTATCTAGGTATACTTTTCAACAATATTTACAAAGATAACAAAACAAATTAGATAGAAATAAATTGGAAAGTTATTTAAAATTGTGTTTCGTGTCCCTTTATATGTTTTTTTCTTTTAGTATTTTCACATCTGACAAGTATTTTGCATCTATGTGTATAGATTAGAGAATCAGGGGATTAATTTCTCAACTAGCTTGTATACTGTATACTTATTATTTTTACCAAATTTTCTTCTTCCTTTTTTTCTGCTGCTTAAAAGAAATTCCACAGTTGCATTACATGTATAGTACCAGCACACTTTTTATATTTGTTTATACTGTCAAACTGAACATCTCTGGAGATTAGGGAATTGCAGTTTATTTCGTGTTTCATAGTTAATTGAAAATTAGCTTTATTAATTAGTTAGTTACATATATTCACACAGAAATAATTACCAAATGTTTTTGATGTGCACAGTTTATCTAATGATTAGAAACTGAGATGTAATTTTAGCAATTGATTTAGAATTCCCATGAGTTTTCGAATACTTGCAGCATAGAAATGTGATACGAAAGTTTAGGGCTTTGTACATTATGCTTAATTTATGGAGCAGTCAACATACTTTATAAGTGTTCATAATAAATCATATTATTTTTAAGAATTTGAGCAATTTAGTAACTCAATCAATTCAACTGCAGTTATATCCAGTCTGAGGTACACTATAACATTTCAGTTAATTTATTAAGACAATTGTTTTAAAGAAACAATAAACACTAAGGGCCAGATTATAAGTGGACAGTTATAAGGAATTTATTGCATGTTTGCGCACATCAGGTTTTTCACTTGTATTACAAGTTGATGCGATTGTTGAGCGCAATTTAAGTTAACGTGTTGCGGGTTATTGCATTCTCAGAGCTTTGGTTAACAGTTTTGCAAAACAAAAAAGTTGAACAAAAAAAATCAAAAATACTTTACAAAGTAAGTTACACTCATATTAACACCATCTAATAACATTTGGCTAGATTACGAGTTTTTGTCGGTAATGGTGTGCGTTGTTAACAAGCCTTTTTTTCTCACCGCTCACTAAAGACAACACTAGTATTACGAGTTTTCTGAAAGCCGGCGTTAGCCGCAGAAAAGTGAGTGTTGAGCAAAATTTAGCTCCACATCTCATAAAAAATACAAACCCCCCCCAACATTAAAACCCACCACCCACACACCCAACCCTACTCTGAAACCCACCCAATCCCCCCTTAATAAAACCTAACACTACCACCTTGAAGATCACCCTACCTTGAGACATCTTCACCCAACCAGGCACAAGTGGTCCTCCAGACCGGCAGAAGTCTTCATCCTATCCGGGCAGAAGAGGACCTCCAAATGGGCAGAAGTCTTCATCCAGGCGGCATCTTCTATCTTCATCCATCCGGAGCGGAGCGGGTCTATCTTCAAGCCAACTGACGCAGAGCATCCTCTTCCTCAGACGACTCCCGATGAATGAAGTTTCCTTTAAATGACGTCATCCAAGATTGGAGCAGCCAATAGAATGCAAGCTCAATCCTATTGGCTGATTGGATCAGCCCATAGGATTGAACTTCAGTTCTATTGCTTGATTGCATCAGTCACTAGGATTTTTCCTACCTTAATTCCGATTGGCTGATAGAATCCTATCAGCCAATCGGAATTCAAGGGACGCCATTTTGGATGACATCATTTAAAGGAACCTTCATTCGTCGAGAGTCGTCGTCAGAAGAGGATGCTCCGTGTCAGTTGGCTTCAAGATGGACCCGCTCCGCTCCGGATGGATGAAGATAGAAGATGCTGCCTGGATGAAGACTTCTGCCCGTCTGGAGGTCCTCTTCTGCCTGGATAGGATGAAGACTTCTGCCCGTCTGGAGGACCACTTGTGCCCGGTTGGGTGAAGACATCTCAAGGTAGGGTGATCTTCAAGGGGTTAGTGTTAGGTTTTATTAAGGGGGGATTGGATGGGTTTTAGAGTAGGGTTGGGTGTGTGGTTGGTGGGTTTTAAAGTTGGGGGGTATTGTATTGTTTTTTTACAGGTAGAAGAGCTGATTACTTTGGGGCAATGCCCCGCAAAAAGCCCTTTTAAGGGCTATTTGTAATTTAGTATAGGGTAGGGATTTTTATTATTTTGGGGGGCTTTTTTATTTTATTAGGGGGATTAGATTAGGTGTAATTAATTTAAAAATTTGTAATTATTTTATTATTTTCTGTAATTTAGTGGGGGGGTTTTCGTACTTTAGTTTATTTTATTTTATTGTAATTAATTGTAGTTATATTAGGTAATTAATTTAATTATAGTGTAGTGTTAGGTGTAATTGTAACTTAGGTTAGGTTTTATTTTACAGGTAAATTTGTACTTATTTTAACTAGGAAGTTATTAAATAGTTAATAACTATTTAATAACTATTCTACCTAGTTAAAATAAATACAAAGTTGCCTGTAAAATAAAAATAAACCCTGAGATAGCTACAATGTAACCATTACTTATATTGTAGCTAGCTTAGGGTTTATTTTATAGGTAAGTATTTAGTTTTAAATAGGAATAATTTATTTAATTGTAGTAATTTTATTTAGATTTATTTAAATTATATTTAAGTTAGGGGGGTGTTAGGGTTAGGGTTAGATTTAGATTTAGGGGTTAATACATTTTGTATTGTGGCGGCGACGTTGGGGGCGGCAGATTAGTGGTTAATAAATGTAGGTAGGTGTCGGCGATGTTAGGGACGGCAGATTAGGGGTTAATAATATTTAACTAGTGTTTGTGAGGCAGGAGTGTGGCGGTTTAGGGGTTAATATATTTATTAAAGTGGTGGCGATGTTCAGTCGGCAGATAAGGGGTTAAAAATTTTAGTTAAGTGTTTGCGATGTGGGGTGGCCTCAGTTTAGGGGTTAATATGTAGTTTACGGGGGTTAGTGTACTTTTTAGCACTTAACATAAAACTCTTAACTACTGACTTTTAAATGCGGTAGGAGTCTTGACAGGAGAGGGTGTACCGCTCACTTTTTCCAAGACTCGTAATACCGGCGTTAGGAAAATCCCATTGAAAAGATAGGATACGCAATTGACGTAAATGGATTTGCGGTATGCTCGAGTCGCAGAAAAAAAGTGAGCGGTACACCTGTACCTGCCAGACTCGTAATACCAGCGAGTGTTAAAAAGCAGTGTTGGGACCCCTCAACGCTGCTTTTTAAGGCTAACACAAGACTCTTAATCTAGGCGATTATTTGCACAAAAAAGTTATATGGGCTCAAAGATATGAGGTCTTGTAATTCTGACCGAAACATTGGGGTATTATTAATTGTACCAGCAATAAAGGAGTTTGTGGATTAATTAATTACTTGGATTTAGAAGGGGTAAGAGTTTTAAACATTTACTTGTGAGGACTGACCCGATTGGATGTTATATTGAAAAGGGCTGAAAAACAAAAGTTGGATGCTATTGATCTGATGGATATGTGACCTGCAATAGTCAAATAGCAGATTATCCATTTGGACACCCTCGTATTGGGAGATAAATTATGTTAAAACACAGGCTAACATGTTCATCATCAATGGTGGTATATATTATTAATTGTCCATGTATTTTAATGTATGTGGGGAAGACAGAGCACCCCCTAAAGGACATGATAGGCAATCATAAATCCATCATATAGCAAGCCATTAAGCTTTGTGACACTTTTTTGTTTCTCAAAACAGTTAACCAGAGCTCTGAGGTCGTGTTATCCCGATGCACATTAACTTCAATTGCGCTCAAGTGATTGCGTTTAATTTCAACTTGTAATACGAGCGAAAAATCCAACGTACCATGTATGTTGCCGGTCATTAAGGGTCTCCTTCTTTCTAAAAGCAGTGGGACCACACTATTATACCCTCCCTCCTTCCTTCTGGTCACCGGAAATAGCGTGGTCTTGCTGCTGGCGGCAAGAACATGTTATTAGTAATGCAAACCCCATAGAAAGACAAGGGATGTGCAGGGTACATCACTGGTCCTTAAGGGGTTAATAAGTCTGACATTTTCTGCTTATTAAAACCTGTTCCCTTTTGTATGGCCTATAAACTTCAAAGTCATTCTTTTTTTTTTTTTTTTTTAAAGCAAACAATACATTTCCACCTTATTTTATTAAATATTTACTAGCTTATAAATCAAAAGAGAAAACATTAATTTAGCTTTTTTATTCTTGTTTTTATTAGGAAGCAGGAGAAATTGTATTCTCAACCTTTTAATAACACACATATATAGCTTAATATTGCTATATTTAGTTTGTAGCTTAACAATAAAAAATGTAAATCTGTATCTGGCCCAAAAAAAAAAAAGTTTCTGGTTTTTACAGCTGCAAACTTTGAAATAATATCTGAGTAATTGACTTTAGTTCCAATATCCTTTTCAAACGAAATCATTGAAAGTCAAGTCAACTATTCCTGTGACATTGTACTCCATAAATAGGTTTTGATTTATTTTAGCTTTGAGAAGTTCCTTTCAGCAGAAGCTATGGTTACCGGTGTTGTCAACAATTCTGTAATCACTATATTTGTATTTGGGTACACCTCTTGTAAACCAGAACTGTGCAGGTAGTCCAATATTTCACGTGCTGTTTTAGAATTCTGGAAGAACATTTACCATGCTTTTCAACTCTATGAAATTCAACTGCATCTATATCACTATTCTCTCCAGCTTTAACAAATAGTATGCAAATCTAAGCAATGTTTTGATAACTAGCTCTCTTGTAATTTTTTGATGGCCTGAATATTATATAAAAAACAAAGATTATGAGTTTTGCGTTAGGCTTAAAAAGCAGCGTTGGCCGGTCCTAACGCTGCTTTTTAACGCCCGCTGGTATTACGAGTCTTGCAGGTACAGGTGTACCGCTCACTTTTTTGGCCAGACTTAGAAATACCGCAAATCCACTTACGTAAATTGCGTATCCTCTTTTTTCAATGAGACTTGCATAGCGCTGGTATTAAGAGACTGACAAAAAGTGAGCGGTAGACCCTCTCCTGTCAAGACTGGTACCGCATTTTAAAGTCAGTAGTTAAGAGTTTTACACTACAACGCTGTAGCATAAAACTCTTAACTAAAGTGCTAAAAAGTACACTAACACCCATAAACTACCTATTAACCCCTAAACCGAGGCCCTCCCGCATCGCAAACACTAAAATGTAATTTTTAACCCCTAATCTGCCAAACCGGATATCGCCGCCACTATAATAAATATATTAACCCCTAAACCACCGCACTCCCGCCTCGCAAACATTAGTTAAATATTATAAACCCCTAATCTGCCGTCCCATCGCCGACACTTACCTACATTTATTAACCGCTAATCTGACGCCCCAACGTCGCTGCCACTATACTATAGTTATTAACCCCTAAACTAAGTCTAACCCTAACCCCCCCTAACTTAAATATAATTAAAATAAATCTAAATAAAAATTACTATAATTAACTAAATTATTCCTATTTAAAACTAAATACTTACCTTTAAAATAAACCCTAAGCTAGCTACAATATAACTTTTTTGCGGGGCATTGCCCCAAAGTAATAAGCTCTTTTACCTGTAAAAAAAATTACAAATCCCCCCCAACATTAAAACCCACCACCCACACAACCAACCCTACTCTAAAACCCACCCAATACCCCCTTAAAAAAACCAACACTAACCCCTTGAAGATCACCTTACCGGGAGACGTCTTCATCCAACCGGTCTGAAGTCCTTAATGAAGCCGGGAGAAGTCTTCATCCAAGCTGGGCGAAGTGGTCCTCCAGACGGCAGAAGTCTTCATCCAGACGGCATCTTCTATCTTCATCCATCCAGCGCGGAGCGGGTCCATCTTCAAGACATCCGACACGGAGCATCCTCTTCATCCAATGGACTAAAGCTTAATGAAGGTACCTTTAAGTGACATCATCCAAGATGGCGTCCCTTAGATCCAATCAGCCAATAGGATTGAGCTCGCATTCTATTGGCTGATTGGAACAGCCAATAGAATGCAAGCTCAATCCTATTGGCTGATTGCATCAGCCAATAGGATTTTTTCTACTTTAATTCCGATTGGCTGATAGAATTCTATCAGCCAATCGGAATCTAAGGGACGCCATCTTGGATGACATCACTTAAAGGTACCTTCACTCAGCTTTAGTCTGTTGGATGAAGAGGATGCTCCACGTCGGATGTCTTGAAGATGGACCTGCTCCGCGCCGGATGGATGAAGATAGAAGATGCCGTAAGGATGAGGACCACTTTGCCCGGCTTGGATGAAGACTTCTCCCGGCTTCGTTGAGGACTTCGGACTGGTTGGATGAAGACTTCTCCTGGTAAGGTGATCTTCAATGGGTTACTGTTAGGGTTTTTTTAAGGGGGTATTGGGTGGGTTTTAGAGTAGGGTTGGTTGGGTTGGTGGTGGGTTTTAATGTTGAGGGATTTGTAATTTTTTTTACAGGTAAAAGAGCTGATTACTTTGGGGCAATGCCCCGCAAAAGGCCCTTTTAAGGGCTATTTGTAATTTAGTGTAGGGTAGGGCTTTTTTATTTTGTTAGGGGGATTAGATTAGGTGTAATTAGTTTAAAAATCTTGTAATTTGTTTATTATTTTCTGTAATTTAGTGTTTGTTTTTTTTGTACTTTAGCTAATTGTATTTAATTTAGGGAATTAATTTAATTATAGTGTAGTCTTAGGTGTTAGTGTAACTTAGGTTAGGTTTTATTTTACAGATCAATTTGTCTTTATTTTAGCTAGGTAGTTATTAAATAGTTAATAACTATTTAGTAACTATTCTACCTAGTTAAAATAAATACAAACTTGCCTGTAAAATAAAAATAAACCCTAAGCTAGCTACAATGTAATTATTAGTTATATTATAGCTAGCTTAGGGTTTATTTAATAGGTAAGTATTTAGTTTAAAATAGGAATCATTTAGTTAATGTTAGGAATTGTATTTAGATTTATTTAAATTATATTTAAGTTAGGGGGGTTAGGGTTATTCTTAGGTTTAGGGGTTAATACATTTAGAATAGTGGCGGCGATGTCGGGGCGGCAGATTAGGGGTTAATAATATAATGTAGGTATCGGCGATGTTGTGGGCAGCAGATTAGGGGTCAATAAATATAATGTAAGTGTCGGCGATGTTGGGGGCAACAGATTAGGGGTTCATAACTATAATGTAGGTGGCAGCGGTGTCTGGAGCAGCAGAATAGGGGTTAATAAGTATAATGTAGGTGTCGGCGATGTCGGGGGTGGCAGATTAGGGGTTAATAAGTAGTGATGTCGCGAACAGTTCACCGGAGAACAGTTCCCGGTGAACATAGCTTGTTCGCGTTCGCAGCGGCGGGCGAACATATGAGATGTTCAATCCGCCCCCTATTCGTCATCATTGCCTAAACTTTGACCCTGTATCTCACAGTCAGCAGGCACATTCCAGCCAATCAGCAGCAGACCCTGCCTCCTAGACCCTTACACCTCATGGACAGCAGCCATTTTAGATTCATTCGGAAGCTGCATTGCTAGTGAGAGGAGGGACAGTGTAGCTGCTGCTAATTTAATAGGGAAATCGATAGCTAGGCTAGTGTATTCAGTGTCCACTTTTACATCAGTCTGCTAGTGTAATCTAATTTCAGTTGCCAGGCCAGCCTGCCACTGCCAGCCTGTGTGTCAGGCTCACAGCATATACTGTGCCTACTTGCTCAGTGCCACCACCAGTCATATCTGGTGTAACAGTAGTGTAAATTTAAAAAAAAAACTTTTATATCAGTCTGCTAGTGTAATCTAATTTCAGTTGCCAGGCCAGCCTGCCACTGCCAGCCTGTGTGTCAGGCTCACAGCATATACTGTTCCTTCTTTCTCAGTGCCACCACCAGTCATATCTGGTGTAACAGTAGTGTAAATTTTTAAAAAAAAACATTTACATCAGTCTGCTAGTGTAATCTAATTGCAGTTGCCAGGCCAGCCTGCCACTGCCAGCGTGTGTGTCAGGCTCACAGCGTATACTATGCCCACTTGCCCAGTGCCACCACTCATATTATCTTGTTTAATAGTAGTGTAAGTGTACATTTAAAAATAAAAAAACTATTTTGACTGTGAAACATCAGTCTGCTTTTTGTGTCAGGATCACAGCATATACTGTGCCCACTTGTCCAGTGCCACCACTCATATTATCTTGTTTTATAGTAGTTTAAGTGTACATTTTAAAAATAAAAAAACTATTCTGACTGTGAAACATCAGTCTGCTTTTTTGTGTCAGGCTCACAGCGTATACTGTGCCCACTTGACCAGTGCCACCACTCATATTATCGTGTTTAATAGTAGTGTAAGTGTACATTTAAAAATAAAAAAACTGTTTTGACTGTGAAACATCAGTCTGCTTTTTTGTGTCAGGCTCACAGGGTATACTGTGCCCACTTGTCCAGTGCCACCACTCATATTATCTTGTTTAATAGTAGTGTAAGTGTACATTTTAAAAATAAAAAAACTATTTTGACTGTGAAACATAAGTCTGCTTTTTTGTGTCAGACTCACAGCGTATACTGTGCCCACTTGTCCAGTGCCACCACTCACATTATCTTGTTTAATAGTAGTGTAAGTGTACATTTTAAAAATAAAAAAACTATTTTGACTGTGAAACATAAGTCTGCTTTTTTTGTGTCAGGCTCACAGCGTATACTGTGCCCACTTGTCCAGTGCCACCACTCACATTATCTTGTTTAATAGTAGTGTAAGTGTACATTTTAAAAATAAAAAAACTATTTTGACTGTGAAACATAAGTCTGCTTTTTTGTGTCAGGCTCATAGCGTATACTGTGTCCACTTGCCCAGTGCCACCACTCATATTATCTTGTTTAATAGTAGTGTAAGTGTACATTTTAAAAATAAAAAAAATATTTTGACTGTGAAACATGTCTGCTTTTTTGTGTCAGGCTCACAGCGTATACTGTGCCCACTTGTCCAGTGCCACCACTCACATTATCTTGTTTAATAGTAGTGTAAGTGTACATTTTAAAAATAAAAAAAACTATTTTGACTGTGAAACATAAGTCTGCTTTTTTGTGTCAGGCTCACAGCGTGTACTGTTCCCACTTGCCCAGTGCCACCACTCACATTATCTTGTTTAATAGTAGTGTAAGTGTACATTTTAAAAATAAAAAAACTATTTTGACTGTGAAACATAAGTCTGCTTTTTTTTGTGTCAGGCTCACAGCGTATACTGTGCCCACTTGTCCAGTGCCACCACTCATATTATCTTGTTTAATAGTAGTGTCAGTGTACATTTAAAAAAAAAAAAATTTGACTGTAAAACATCAATCTGTTTTTTTGTGTCAGGCTCACAGCGTATACTGTGCCCACTCACAGTAGCTTGCACGCATAGTAGCACTAATTGAAAAAAAAAATGACAGGCAGAGGCAGGCTAACCCACAGGGGTGCTGTGATTCCCTTTGGCCATAGAATAATGCCCAGTGTTAGGCCACGTACCATGAACACAAAAAGGTCTGTTGAAATAGTTGACTTTATAACACAGAACACCCAATCTTCTACAGCTTCCGCTCTTAACTTTGATGCACCATCCTCCTCCAGCTTAGCTTCGGGCACCTCTCAACTTTCCAATCGCCCGCCTGCCACCACCACCGACACTAGCACCACAGCCACCTCATTTGATCTGTCAGAGGAGTTATGTACACCTCAGTGTGAAGAAATGAGTGATGCGCAACCATCATTGACAGAGGATGTAGATAACTGTGATATGTCTCAGTCAGGCAGCATTACAGACATTTCCACCTTATTTTATTAAATATTTACTAGCTTATAATTAAAAAGAGAAAACATTAATTTAGCTTTTTTATTCTTGTTTTTATTAGGAAGCAGGAGAAATTGTATTCTCAACCTTTTAATAACACACATATATAGCTTAATATTGCTATATTTAGTTTGTAGCTTAACAATAAAAAATGTAAATCTGTATCTGGCCCAAAAAAAAAAAAGTTTCTGGTTTTTACAGCTGCAAACTTTGAAATAATATCTGAGTAATTGACTTCAGTTCCAATATCCTTTTCAAACGAAATCATTGAAAGTCAAGTCAACCATTCCTGTGACATTGTACTCCATAAATAGGTTTTGATTTATTTTAGCTTTGAGAAGTTCCTTTCAGCAGAAGCTATGGTTGCCGGTGTTGTCAACAATTCTGTAATCACTATATTTGTATTTGGGTACACCTCTTGTAAACCAGAACTGTGCAGGTAGTCTAATATTTCATGTGGTGTTTTATAATTTCTGGAAGAACATTTACCATGCTTTTCAACTCTTTATGAAATTCAACTGCATCTATATCACTATTCTCTCCAGCTTTAACAAATAGTATGCAAATCTAAGCAATGTTTTGATAACTAGCTCTCTTGTAATTTTTTGATGGCCTGAATATTATATAAAAAACAAAGATTATGAGTTTTGCGTTAGGCTTAAAAAGCAGCGTTGGCCGGTCCTAACGCTGCTTTTTAATGCCCGCTGGTATTACGAGTTTTGCAGGTACAGGTGTACCGCTCACTTTTTTGGCCAGACTTAGAAATACCGCAAATCCACTTACGTAAATTGCATATCCTCTTTTTTCAATGAGACTTGCATAGCGCCGGTATTACGAGTCTGACAAAAAGTGAGCGGTAGACCCTCTCCTGTCAAGACGCATTTTAAAGTCAGTAGTTAAGAGTTTTACACTACAACGCCGTAGCATAAAACTCTTAACTAAAGTGCTAAAAAGTATACTAACACCCATAAACTACCTATTAACCCCTAAACCGAGGCCCTCCAGCATCACAAACACTAAAATGTAATTTTTAACCCCTAATCTGCCAAACCGGATATCGCCGCCACTATAATAAATATATTAACCCCTAAACCACCGCACTCCCGCCTCGCAAACATTAGTTAAATATTATAAACCCCTAATCTGCCGTCCCTAACATCGCCGACACCTACCTACATTTATTAACCCCTAATCTGCAGCCCCCAACGTCGCCGCCACTATACTACAGTTATTAACCCCTAAACTAAGTCTAACCCTAACCCCCCCCTAACTTAAATATAATTAAAATAAATCTAAATAAAAATTACTATAATTAACTAAATTATTCCTATTTAAAACTAAATACTTACCTTTAAAATAAACCCTAAGCTAGCTACAATATAACTAATAGTTATATTGTAGCCATTTTAGGGTTTATTTTTATTTTACAGGCAAGTTTGTATTTATTTTAACTAGGTACAATAGTTACTAAATAGTTATTAACTATTTAATACACTACCTAGCTAAAATAAAGACAAATTGACCTGTAAAATAAAACCTAACCTAAGTTACACTAACACCTTACACTACACTATAATTAAATTAATTCCCTAAATTAAATGCAATTAAATACAATTAAATCAAATTAGCTAAAGTACAAAAGAAACAAACACTAAATTACAGAAAATAATAAACAAATTACAAGATTTTTAAACTAATTACACCTAATCTAATCCCACTAACAAAATAAAAAGCCCCCCCCCAAATAAAAAAGCCCTACACTACACTAAATTACAAATAGCCCTTAAAAGGGCCTTTTGCGGGGCATTGCCCCAAAGTAATAAGCTCTTTTACCTGTAAAAAAAATTACAAATCCCCCCAACATTAAAACCCACCACCCACACAACCAACCCTACTCTAAAACCCACCCAATACCCCCTTAAAAAAACTAACACTAACCCCTTGAAGATCACCTTACCGGGAGACGTCTTCATCCAACCGGTCTGAAGTCCTCAATGAAGCCGGGAGAAGTCTTCATCCAAGCTGGGTGAAGTGGTCCTCCAGACGGGCAGAAGTCTTCATCCAGAAGGCATCTTCTATCTTCATCCATTCAGCGCGGAGCGGGTCCATCTTCAAGACATCCGACGGACTAAAGCTTAATGAAGGTACCTTTAAGTGACATCATCCAAGATGGCGTCCCTTAGATTCCGATTGGCTGATAGAATTCTATCAGCCAATCGGAATTAAGGTAGAAAAAATCCTATTGGCTGATTGGATCAGCCAATAGGATTGAAGTTCGATCCTATTGGCTAATTGGATCAGCCAATAGGATTGAGCTCTCATTCTATTGGCTGATTGGAACAGCCAATAGAATGCGAGCTCAATCCTATTGGCTGATTGGATCAGCCAATAGGATCGAACTTCAATCCTATTGGCTGATTGCATCAGCCAATAGGATTTTTTCTACCTTAATTCCGATTGGCTGATAGAATTCTATCAGCCAATCGGAATCTAAGGGATGCCATCTTGGATGACATCACTTAAAGGTACCTTCACTCAGCTTTAGTCTGTTGGATGAAGAGGATGCTCCGCGTCGGATGTCTTGAAGATGGACCCGCTCCGTGCCGGATGGATGAAGATAGAAGATGCCGTAAGGATGAGGACCACTTTGCCCGGCTTGGATGAAGACTTCTCCCGGCTTCGTTGAGGACTTTGGACTGGTTGGATGAAGACTTCTCCTGGTAAGGTGATCTTCAATGGGTTACTGTTAGGTTTTTTTTAAGGGGGTATTGGGTGGGTTTAAGAGTACGGTTGGTTGTGTGGGTGGTGGGTTTTAATGTTGGGGGGATTTGTAATTTGTTTTACAGGTAAAAGAGCTGATTACTTTGGGGCAATGCAAAAGGCCCTTTTAAGGGCTATTTGTAATTTAGTGTAGGGTAGGGCTTTTTTTTATTTTGTTAGGGGGATTAGATTAGGTGTAATTAGTTTAAAAATCTTGTAATTTGTTTATTATTTTCTGTAATTTAGTGTTTCTTTTTTTTTGTACTTTAGCTAATTGCATTTAATTGTATTAAATTGTATTTAATTAAGGGAATTAATTTAATTATAGTGTAGTCTTAGGTGTTAGTGTAACTTAGGTTAGGTTTTATTTTACAGATCAATTTGTCTTTATTTTAGCTAGGTAGTTATTAAATAGTTAATAACTATTTAGTAACTATTCTACCTAGTTAAAATAAATACAAACTTGCCTGTAAAATAAAAATAAACCCTAAGCTAGCTACAATGTAATTATTAGTTATATTATAGCTAGCTTAGGGTTTATTTAATAGGTAAGTATTTAGTTTAAAATAGGAATCATTTAGTTAATGTTAGGAATTGTATTTAGATTATTTAAATTATATTTAATTTAGGGTAGTTAGGGTTATTCTTAGGTTTAGGGGTTAATAAATTTAGAATAGTGGCGGCGATGTCGGGGCGGCAGATTAGGGGTTAATAATATAATGTAGGTATCAGCGATGTTGTGGGCAGCAGATTAGGGGTCAATAAATATAATGTAAGTGTCGGCGATGTTGGGGGCAACAGATTAGGGGTTCATAACTATAATGTAGGTGGCAGCGGTGTCTGGAGCAGCAGAATAGGGGTTAATAAGTATAATGTAGGTGTCGGCGATGTCGGGGGTGGCAGATTAGGGGTTAATAAGTAGTGATGTCGCGAACAGTTCACCGGAGAACAGTTCCCGGCGAACATAGCTTGTTCGCGTTCGCAGCGGCGGGCGAACATATGCGATGTTCGATCCGCCCCCTATTCGTCATCATTGCCTAAACTTTGACCCTGTATCTCACAGTCAGCAGGCACATTCCAGCCAATCAGCAGCAGACCCTCCCTCCCAGACCCTTACACCTCATGGACAGCATCCATTTTAGATTCATTCGGAAGCTGCATTGCTAGTGAGAGGAGGGACAGTGTAGCTGCTGCTAATTTAATAGGGAAATCGATAGCTAGGCTAGTGTATTCAGTGTCCACTTTTACATCAGTCTGCTAGTATAATCTAATTTCAGTTGCCAGGCCAGCCTGCCACTGCCAGCCTGTGTGTCAGGCTCACAGCATATACTGTGCCTTCTTTCTCAGTGCCACCACCAGTCATATCTGGTGTAAAAGTAGTGTAATTTTTTTTAAAAAAACTTTTACATCAGTCTGCTAGTGTAATCTAATTTCAGTTGCTAGGCCAGCCTGCCACTGCCAGCGTGTGTGTCAGGCTCACAGCGTATACTGTGCCTTCTTTCTCAGTTCCACCACCAGTCATATCTGGTGTAACAGTAGTGTAAATTTTTTTAAAAAAAACTTTTACATCAGTCTGCTAGTGTAATCTAATTGCAGTTGCCAGGCCAGCCTGCCACTGCCAGCGTGTGTGTCAGGCTCACAGTGTATACTGTGCCCACTTGCCCAGTGCCACCACTCATATTATCTTGTTTAATAGTAGTCGCCTAGATTTAGAGTTTTGCGGCCAAAGGGGTGCGTTAGCTACGCGTGCTTTTTTCTGGCCGCACCTTTTAAATACCGCTGGTATTTAGAGTTCACAGAATGGCTGCGTTAGGCTCCTAAAAAGGAGCGTATAGCATATTTACCGCAACTTCAACTCTCGATACCAGCGGTGCTTACGGACGCAGCCAGCTTCAAAAACGTGCTCGTGCACGATTCCCCCATAGAAAACAATGAGGCTGTTTGAGCTGAAAAAAAACCTAACACCTGCAAAAAAGCCGCGTTCAGCTCCTAACGCAGCCCCATTGTTTCCTATGGGGAAACACTTCCTACGTCTGCACCTAACACTCTAACATGTACCCCGAGTCTAAACACCCCTAACCTTACACTTATTAACCCCTAATCTGCCGCCCCCGCTATCGCTGACCCCTGCATATTATTTTTAACCCCTAATCTGCCGCTCCGTACACCCCCACCACCTACATTATCCCTATGTACCCCTAATCTGCTGCCCTAACATCGCCGACCCCTATATTATATTTATTAACCCCTAATCTGCCGCCCCCAACGTCGCCTCCACCTAACTGCACTTATTAACCCCTAATCTGCCGACCGGACCTGAGCGCTACTATAATAAATGTATTAACCCCTAATCTGTCTCACTCCCGCCTCAATAACCCTATAATAAATAGTATTATCCCCTAATCTGCCCTCCCTAACATTGCCGACACCTAACTTCAAGTATTAACCCCTAATCTGCCGACAGGAGCTCACCGCTACTCTAATAAATTTATTAACCCCTAAAGCTAAGTCTAACTTTAACCCTAACACCCCCCTAAATTAAATATAATTTAAATCTAACGAAATAAATTAACTCTTATTAAATTAATTATTCCTATTTAAAGCTAAATACTTACCTGTAAAATAAACCCTAATATAGCTACAATATAAATTATAATTATATTGTAGCTATTTTAGGATTAATATTTATTTTACAGGCAACTTTGTATTTATTTTAACCAGGTACAATAGCTATTAAATAGTTAAGAACTATATAATAGTTACCTAGTTAAAATAATTACAAAATTACCTGTAAAATAAATCCTAACCTAAGTTACAATTAAACCTAACACTACACTATCAATAAATTAATTAAATACAATACCTACAATTATCTACAATTAAACCTAACACTACACTATCAATAAATTAATTAAATACAATACCTACAAATAAATACAATTAAATAAACCAACTAAAGTACAAAAAATAAAAAAGAACTAAGTTACAAAAAATAAAAAAATATTTACAAACATTAGGAAAGTATTACAACAATTTTAAACTAATTACACCTACTCTAAGCCCCCTAATAAAATAACAAAGACCCCAAAATAAAAAAAATGCCCTACCCTATTCTAAATTACAAAAGTTCAAAGCTCTTTTACCTTACCAGCCCTTAAAAGGGCCCTTTGCGGGGCATGCCCCAAAGAATTCAGCTCTTTTGCCTGTAAAAAATACACATACAATACCCCCCCCCAACATTACAACCCACTACCCACATACCCCTAATCTAACCCAAACTCCCCTTAAATAAACCTAAGATGGCGTCCCTCGAATTCCGATTGGAATCAGATTGAGCTCGCATTCTATTGGCTGTTCCGATCAGCCAATAGAATGCAAGCTCAATCTGATTGGCTGATCGGATCAGTCAATCGGATTGAATTTGATTCTGATTGGCTGATTCCATCAGCCAATCAGAATTTTCCTACCTTAATTCCGATTGGCTGATAGAATCCTATCAGCCAATCGGAATTCGAGGGACGCCATCTTGGATGACGTCCCTTAAAGGAACCTTCATTCTTCATTTGGACGTCGAACGAAGAGGATGGATCCGCGCCGGAGGTCTTCAAGATCAGCCGCTCGTCATCCGATGGAACAACATAGAAGATGCGGCTTGGATGAAGATGTTTGCCGGTCCGGATGTCCTCTTCTGCCCGGATAGGATGAAGATTTCTTCCCGAAGATGGACTTCTTCATTTGCCGCTTGGATCCAGACTTCAGCCCAAGGATGGACGTCACTCTTCAGCCCCCCGCTTGGGCTTGGATCAAGACTTCGGACCCTCTTCTGGACCGATCGGTGAACCCAGTAAGGTGAAGACAAGGTAGGAAGATCTTCGGGGGCTTAGTGTTAGGTTTATTTAAGGGGGGTTTGGGTTAGATTAGGGGTATGTGGGTGGTGGGTTGTAATGTTGGGGGGGGGGGGTATTGTATGGGTTTTTTTACAGGCAAAAGAGCTGAATTCTTTGGGGCATGCCCCACAAAGGGCCCTTTTCAGGGCTGGTAAGGTAAAAGAGCTTTGAACTTTTGTAATTTAGAATAGGGTAGGGCATTTTTTTATTTTGGGGGTCTTTGTTATTTTATTAGGGGGCTTAGAGTAGGTGTAATTAGTTTAAAATTGTTGTAATATTTTTCTAATATTTGTAAATATTTTTTTATTTTTTGTAACTTAGTTCTTTTTTATTTTTTGGACTTTAGTTAGTTTATTTCATTGTATTTATTTGTAGATATTGTATTTAATTAATTTATTGATAGTGTAGTGTTAGGTTTAATTGTAGATAATTGTAGGTATTTTATGTAATTAATTTATTGATAGTGTAGTGTTAGGTTTAATTGTAACTTAGGTTAGGATTTATTTTACAGGTAATTTTGTAATTATTTTAACTATTTTAGCTATTAAATAGTTCTTAACTATTTAATAGCTATTGTACCTGGTTAAAATAATTACAAAGTTGTCTGTAAAATAAATATAAATCCTAAAATAGCTATAATATAATTATAATTTATATTGTAGCTATATTAGGGTTTATTTTACAGGTAAGTATTTAGCTTTAAATAGGAATAATTTATTTAATAAGAGTTAATTTATTTCGTTAGATTTAAATTATATTTAATTTAGGGGGGTGTTAGTGTTAGGGTTAGACTTAGCTTTAGGGGTTAATCCATTTATTACAGTAGCGGCGAGGTTCGGTCGGCAGATTAGGGGTTAATAATTTAAGTTAGGTGTCGGCGATGTTAGGGAGGGCAGATTAGGGGTTAATACTATTTATTATAGGGTTATTGAGGCGGGAGTGAGGCGGATTAGGGGTTAATAACTTTATTATAGTAGCGGTGCGGTCTGCTCGGCAGATTAGGGGTTAATAAGTGTAGGCAGGTGGAGGCGACGTTGAGGGGGCAGATTAGGGGTTAATAAATATAATATAGGGGTCGGCGGTGTTAGGTGCAGCAGATTAGGGGTACATAAGGATAACGTAGGTGGCGGTCGGCAGATTTGGGGTTAAAAAAATTCAATCGAGTGGCGGCGATGTGGGGGGACCTCGGTTTAGGGGTACATAGGTAGTTTATGGGTGTTAGTGTACTTTAGAGCACAGTAGTTAAGAGCTTTATAAACCGGCGTTAGCCCAGAAAGCTCTTAACTACTGACTTTTTTCTGCGGTTGGAGTTTTGTCATTAGATTTCTAACGCTCACTTCAGCCACGACTCTAAATACCGGCGTTAGAAAGATCCCATTGAAAAGATAGGATATGCAAATGACGTAAGGGGATCTGCGGTATGGAAAAGTCGCGGCTGTAAAGTGAGCGTTAGACCCTTTCCTGACTGACTCCAAATACCAAAGGGCGGTAAAAACCAGCGTTAGGAGCCTCTAACGCTGGTTTTCACGGCTACCGCCCAACTCTAAATCTAGGCCAGTGTAAGTGTAAATTTAAAAATAAAAAAACTATTTTGACTGTGAAACATCAGTCTGCTTTTTTGTGTCAGGATCACAGCGTATACTGTGCTCACTTGTCCAGTGCCACCACTCATATTATCTTGTTTTATAGTAGTGTAAGTGTACATTTTAAAAATAAAAAAACTATTCTGACTGTGAAACATCAGTCTGCTTTTTTGTGTCAGGCTCACAGCGTATACTGTGCCCTCTTGACCAGTGCCACCACTCATATTATCGTGTTTAATAGTAGTGTAAGTGTACATTTAAAAAAAAAAAACTATTTTGACTGTGAAACATCAGTCTGCTTTTTTGTGTCAGGCTCACAGCGTATACTGTGCCCACTTGTCCAGTGCCACCACTCATATTATCTTGTTTAATAGTAGTGTAAGTGTACATTTTAAAAATAAAAAAACTATTTTGACTGTGAAACATAAGTCTGCTTTTTTGTGTCAGGCTCACAGCGTATACTGTGCCCACTTGTCCAGTGCCACCACTCACATTATCTTGTTTAATAGTAGTGTAAGTGTACAATTTAAAAATAAAAAAACTATTTGGACTGTGAAACATCAGTCTGCTTTTTTGTGTCAGGCTCACAGCGTATACTGTGACCACTTGACCAGTGCCACCACTCATATTATCTTGTTTAATAGTAGTGTCAGTGTACATTTAAAAAAAAAAAAATTTGACTGTAAAACATCAGTCTGGTTTTTTGTGTCAGGCTCACAGCGTATACTGTGCCTACTCACAGTAGCTTGCACGCATAGTAGCACTAATTGAAAAAAAAATGACAGGCAGAGTCAGGCCAACCCGCAGGGGCCGTCGTGGTCGTGGTGCTGTGATTCACTTTGGCCATAGAATAATGCCCAGTGTTAGGCCACGTACCATGAACACGAAAAGGTCTGATGAAATAGTTGACTTTATAACACAGGACACCCAATCTTCTACAGCTTCCGCTCTTAACTTTGATGCACCATCCTCCTCCAGCTTAGCTTCGGGCACCTCTCAACTTTCCACTCGCCCGCCTGCCGCCACCACCGACACTAGCACCACAGCCACCTCATTTGATCTGTCAGAGGAGTTATGTACACCTCAGTGTGAAGAAATGAGTGATGTGCAACCATTATTGACAGAGGATGTAGATAACTGTGATATGTCTCAGTCAGGCAGCATTACAGACATGGACGACGCACGGTGTGATGATGATGATGATGTTGTACCCGCCGTTGCTTCCGTTGTTGAGTTGTCAGATACAAGTGAAGGGGTTGATGATGACGATGCGTCCGTGGATGTCACGTGGGCGCCCGGTAGAATAGAAGAAGAACAGGGGGAAAGTTCAGATGGGGAGACAGAGAGGAGCAGGAGGAGGAGACGAGTTGGAAGCAGGGGGAGGTCGTAGCAAGGAGCTAGTGGCACAGTCAGACAGCATGCATCGGCACCCGGGGTCAGCCAGACAGCACGCCAATCAACGCATGCTGTTGCCACCACCAGAATGCCATCATCGCAGAGCTCAGCAGTGTGGCATTTTTTATGTGTCTGCCTCTAACAACAGCAATGCCATTTGCAAACTGTGAAAAAAAAAACTGAGTCGTGGGAAATCCAACACCCACCAAGGTACAACTGCTTTGCAAAGGCACATGATTAACATCACAAACGCCTATGGGATGAACACATGAGGACAAGCAGCACACAAACGCAAAGCTGCCATCCTCCTCCTGGTCCAGCATCTTCAGCCATGTTAACCACTGCTGTGCTACTTGCCCCCTCTCAACCATCCGCCAATCCGTCTCTCTTCCGGAGCAGTTCCTGCTCATCTGCCCACAGTCAGGTGTCTGTCAAGGACATGTTTGAGCGTAAGAAGCCAATGTCACCAAGTCACCTCCTTGCCCGGCATCTGACAGCTGGCTTGTCTGAACTCTTAGCCCGCCAGCTTTCACCATACAAGCTGGTGGAATCTGAGGCATTCAAAAAATTTGTAGCTATTGGGACACCGCAGTGGAAGGTACCCGGCCAAAATTTCTTTGCACAAAAGGCAATACCCAACCTGTACTCGATTGTGCAAAAAGAAGTAATGGCATGTCTGGCACACAGTGTTGGGGCAAGGGTCCATCTGACCACTGATAGCTGGTCTGCAAAGCATGGTCAGGGCAGGTATATCACCTACCCTGTGCATTGGGTAAACCTGCTGACGGCTGCCAAGCATGGAATGCCTGGCTCTGCAGAGGAGTTGGTGACACTGCCACGACTTGCAGGCAGGCCTGCTGCCACCTCCTCTACTCCTCCTACTCCATCCTCTTCCATAACCTCCTCGGCTGAGTCCTCTTCTGCTGCTGTGTCTTGCTCCACATCAATGGCACCCCCACAGCTCCCCAGGTACTATTCCACATCCCGGATACGGCAGTGTCACGCCGTCTTGGGGTTGACTTGCCTGAAAGCAGAGAGTCACACCACAGCAGCACTCCTGTCCCCCTTGAACACACAGGTGGATCAGTGGCTGACTCCATACAAACTGGAGATCGGCAAAGTGGTTTCTGACAACGGAAGTAATTTGGTGGCGGCATTGAAATTGGGCAAGTTGACACATGTGCCGTGCATGGCACATGTGTGTAATCTGATTGTACAACACTTTATGCATAAGTACCCAGGCTTACAGGACGTCCTGAAGCAGGCCAGGAAGGTGTGTGGCCATTTCAGGCGTTCCTACACGGCCATGGCGCACTTGTCAGATATCCAGTGGTGAAGCAACCTGCCAGTGAGGCGCTTGATTTGCGACAGCCTGACACGTTTGAATTCAACACTCCTAATGTTAGACCGCTTTCTCCAACAAGAAAAAGCCGTTAACGACTATTTGTATGACCGGGGTGCTAGGACAGCCTCTGGGGAGCTGGGAATTTTTTTGCCACGTTACTGGACGCTCATGCGCAATGCCTGTAGGCTCATGCTTCCTTTTGAGGAGGTGACAAACCTAGTCAGTCGCACCGAAGGCACCATCAGCGACATCATACCATTTGTTTTCTTCCTGGAGCGTGCCCTGCGAAGAGTGCTGGATCAGGCCGTAGATGAGCGTGAAGAGGAAGAGTTGTGGTCACCATCACCACCAGAAACAGCCTTATCAGCATCGCTTGCTGGACCAGCGGCAACGCAGGAAGAGGCTTGTGAGGAAGAGGAGTCAGAGGAGGAATGTGCTAAACAAACATCAATTTTTCTGGCCGCTGCTACAACAGCGGCTGCAACAATACCTAATTTTTCAGGCATGTGTACATGCCTAATTTTTCTGGCCTCTGGTTCTGCACTGTGGCTTCAAAACCCAAACCAAAAAAAAGGCACATAACAGGGATTAAACTCCTAAGAATAGTATTACTTAACAAACCACTCATATCTGGTGGCACAGTAGATTGCACGCGCAGTGCCCCAAATTTGAAGTAGGAGGACCGACCAAGCATCTTTTTCCATCTCCCGGTTCCTAAAATCCATGCCATATACACGTCCCCTGATGGGGACACTGCAGTGGAAGGTATACGGCCAAAATTTCTTTGCACAAAAGGCAATCCCCAACCTGTACTCGATTGTGCAAAAGGAAGTAACCTTACCATGGGTCCCAGACTGCACGTCTTGTAAAATTCTCTGTCTGGGAAATTATCTATCTATCAAATCTATCTATTTATCTATCAAATCTATCTATCTATCGTATCTATCAAATGTATCTACAGGGAGTGCAGAATTATTAGGCAAATGAGTATTTTGACCACATCATCCTCTTTATGCATGTTGTCTTACTCCAAGCTGTATAGGCTCGAAAGACTACTACCAATTAAGCATATTAGGTGATGTGCATCTCTGTAATGAGAAGGGGTGTGGTCTAATGACATCAACACCCTATATCAGGTGTGCATAATTATTAGGCAACTTCCTTTCCTTTGGCAAAATGGGTCAAAAGAAGGACTTGACAGGCTCAGAAAAGTCAAAAATAGTGAGATATCTTGCAGAGGGATGCAGCACTCTTAAAATTGCAAAGCTTCTGAAGCGTGACCATCGAACAATCAAGCGTTTCATTCAAAATAGTCAACAGGGTCGCAAGAAGCGTGTGGAAAAACCAAGGCGCAAAATAACTGCCCATGAACTGAGAAAAGTCAAGCGTGCAGCTGCCAAGATGCCACTTGCCACCAGTTTGGCCATATTTCAGAGCTGCAACATCACTGGAGTGCCCAAAAGCACAAGGTGTGCAATACTCAGAGACATGGCCAGGCTGAAAGACGACCACCACTGAACAAGACACACAAGCTGAAACGTCAAGACTGGGCCAAGAAATATCTCAAGACTGATTTTTCTAAGGTTTTATGGACTGATGAAATGAGAGTGAGTCTAGATGGGCCAGATGGATATGGGCCCGTGGCTGGATTGGTAAAGGGCAGAGAGCTCCAGTCCGACTCAGACGCCAGCAAGGTGGAGGTGGAGTACTGGTTTGGGCTGGTATCATCAAAGATGAGCTTGTGGGGCTTTTTCGGGTTGAGGATGGAGTCAAGCTCAACTCCCAGTCCTACTGCCAGTTCCTGAAAGACACCTTCTTCAAGCAGTGGTACAGGAAGAAGTCTGCATCCTTCAAGAAAAACATGATTTTCATGCAGGACAATGCTCCATCACACGCGTCCAAGTACTCCACAGCGTGGCTGGCAAGAAAGGGTATAAAAGAAGAAAATCTAATGACATGGCCTCCTTGTTCACCTGATCTGAACCCCATTGAGAACCTGTGGTCCATCATCAAATGTGAGATTTACAAGGAGGGAAAACAGTACACCTATCTGAACAGTGTCTGGGAGGCTGTGGTTGCTGCTGCACTCAATGTTGATGGTGAACAGATCAAAACACTGACAGAATCCATGGATGGCAGGCTTTTGAGTGTCCTTGCAAAGAAAGGTGGCTATATTGGTCACTGATATGTTTTTGTTTTGTTTTTGAATGTCAGAAATGTATATTTGTGAATGTTGAGATGTTATATTGGTTTCACTGGTAAAAATAAATAATTGAAATGGGTATATATTTGTTTTTTGTTAAGTTGCCTAATAACTATGCACAGTAATAGTCACCTGCACACACAGATATCCCCCTAAAATAGCTATAACTAAAAACAAACTAAAAACTACTTCCAAAACTATTCAGCTTTGATATTAATGAGTTTTTTGGGTTCATTAAGAACATGGTTGTTGTTCAATAATAAAATTAATCCTCAAAAATACAACTTGCCTAATAATTCTGCACTCCCTGTATTGCATCTATTGATCTATCTATCTAATCTATGTATCTTTCTATCTATCTATCTATCTATCAAATATATCTATCTCGTGGCCGGACCGACCTAGCATCTTTTTCCATCTCCCGTTACCTAAAATCCATGCCATATACACGTACCCTGATAGGGGACGTAACAGGTATTAAACTGATAAGAATAGTACTACTTGACAGACCACTCATATCTGTTGGCACAGTAGATTGCACATGGTGCTCTGACAAAATGCAGAAGGACATTTGGCAGATGGACATTTGGCCGACAGGCAGAAAGCTAAAGAATGTTCCGATTTCGGCTGAGGGCAGATACACAGAGTGCTCTGTTCTAATCAGAGCCTCGGGCGCCGCTACTGCCTCTGGGAACCTTACCATGGGTCCCAGACCGCCCGTCTTGTAATTCTCTGTCTGGGAAATTATCTATCTATCAAATCTATCTATTTATCTATCAAATCTATCTATCTATCTATCTATCGTATCTATCATCAAATGTATCTATTGCATCTATTGATCTATCTAATCTATGTATCTATCTATCTATCTCGTGGCCGGACCGACCAAGCATCTTTTTCCTTCTCCCGGTTCCTAAAATCATCTCTGGGTTCCTAAAATCGATGCCATATACACGTCCCCTGATAGGGCATGTAAAAGGTATTAAACTGATAAGAATAGTACTAGTTAACACACCACTCCTATCTGGTGGCACATTAGATTGCACGCACAGTGCCCCAAATTGGAACTTAGAAGTAGGAGGACCGACCAAGCATCTCATCTCTGTGTGATTCCTGTTCTTTTAGGACAGTTAATGGGTCAGTCATGTTGCACAGCTCCTCAATGTGACAAATCTTCCTGGTTAGCTCGTCGTTCTCTTTTTCCCAGCTGCTGGATAAAATCAGAGATTGTGAGTAAAACCTGCTCCTGCTGCCGGGTGATCTCACTCAGGACTCGCTTCTCTAGGTCTTCCAGCTGTTTCCTGATGTCCCTTATCAGGGCAGTGAGTCTCTCTGTTACACCAGCTGCTTTCTCTTGCACCCCTCTCCTTTGCTTCTGCAGACTCTGGACTCTTTTCTCAGTCTCCTCTCTCTTTGTGGTCAGTTTCTGCAGAACATTTCTCAGTTTCTTTTTCTTCTTCTCAGAAGCCTCATTCAGCAGCTCGACCTGGTGTCTCCTGTGCTCTCCAGCCAGGGAGCAGGACACACAGATACAGGCAGCATCCTCAGTGCAGTAATATAATAGGAGCATCTTGTGGGTGGAGCATTTTCTATTACCCCAGGAAGTGATTGCATGCGCAGTGACATCAGTCATAAACTGCTCATTAGCACCGCATAGCCTCTAACGCAAAACTCATAATCAAGCGAAAGAAAGTGTTGCGGGTTTTATTTGTGGACTTCAAGTGGGAAGGCAATAGTAGAAGCTGCAATTGAAGTAAGCTCCGGTCAGCATAGACCTTTTATTGCTCCAAATAAGGGTTTCTTTCATCTATTCTAACTACAGAAAAGCTGCCCAGACCGGTGGGTGACTGGAGAGTACACAGAAACTAGCTGGAGATCCACATCTGGTCTCTCCCATCGGAGGCCTACTGCAAAAGTCATATTTGAGACACACGACCCCTAGCTGGCCTTTTAATACTCATACTTGCACCCCAGTTGGTAAGCATATTGCCAGGAGTCTAATCCATTCTATATTGAACAGCTGACTACTGCAGATAAGCAATGACCGTGTGAAAGCAGATGAGACAAGTCATGAAATATGAGGAGAATCGGTGGCCATTTTGTGAATGGAATATTTTTTATATCCTTACCTGAAAAATTGAGTGAGACTTTAGGTCTTCCTTTGAAGTTTTTTTACAGTCAATCTTGATTCCACAGGGCTACACTTTTACAGCATCCGGAATGATCTCAATTGTGGAAGAAATGTCAAGGATACTGATGTCTGTCTTTAATGATCTAATCTATAAATGCGAGATACTGTAGCAAGAGATGGAGATGACAGCAACTTTAACGTCTCACACAGGAACGGTACCTTTGGTCATTGTTTGAACACCAATATACTCTGCTCTGCTTGCTTTTACATATTTGCATTCATGGATGAGATACAGGCCTATGGGTTGACTAAAAACCTCCAGTATGAATTCTTCAAAGTTTCGGATAGTGGAAGAGGTCACACATTCTGATACACCATGGGGGGTAGTTATCAAGCCGTCAACCTCAAATACGCTGGAATTCCGCAGCGTATTTGTGGCGAGGCTGATTTGCCTTAGTTATCAAAGGCTAGAGACCGGCAAAAGTAGAATTTTGTGACGTAAACTTCGATCCGCCGGACTCAGTCTGACACAGATCGATTCTTACATCACTCCAGATGTTCCGCACACAAGTGCGGCACAATCTGACTACTTTTGCTAGTTATCAAAAAACTAGCAGGTACGCTCGGCACTTTTCCGGCCCAGCGTACCTGGTTTTCAAACCGCTACCCTGGAGGCGGCGGATCCCATAGGAATCAATGGGAGTCTGACCATAGCAAAAGTACAAGTTCGCTGCTGCCAGACATCCCATTGATTTCTATGGGAGCTGTCTACACCTAACACCCTAACATGTACCCCGAGTCTAAACACCTCTAATCTGTCCCCCCCTACACCGCCGCAACTAAATAAAATGATTAGCCCCTAAACCGCCGCTCACGGAGCCCACCGCAAGGTACTCTATACATATTAACCCCTAAACCGCCGCTCCCGGAGCCCACCGCCACCTACATGATACCTAGTAACCCCTTATCCTGCCCCCCCTATACCGCCACCTTCTATAATAAAGTTATTAACCCCTATCCTGCCGATCCCGCACCTCGCTGCAAATAAATAAATAGTTTAACCCCTAAACCGCCGCTCCCTGACCCTGCCGCAACCTATATTAAATTTATTAACCCCTAATCTGCCCCCCCTACACCGTCGCCAGCTATAATACATTTATTAACCCCTATCCTGCCCCCCACTACACCGCCGCCACTGTAATAAAATTATTAACCCCTAAACCTAAGTCTAACACTAACCCTAACACCTCCCTATCTTAAATATTAATTAAATAAATCTAAATCATATTTCTATTATGAACTAAATTAATCCTATTTAAAACTAAATACTTACCTTTAAAATAAACCCTAATATAGCTACAATATAAATAATAATTATATTGTAGCTATCTTAGGATTTATTTTTATTTTACAGGTACCTTTCAATTTATTTTAACTAGGTACAATAGCTATTAAATAGTTATTAACTATTTAATAGCTTACCTAGCTAAAATAAAGAGAAATGTACCTGTAAACTAAAAACTAACCTAAGTTACAATTACACCTAACACTACACTATACTTTAATAAATTATTCCTATTTAAAACTAAATACTTACCTGTAAAATAAACCCTAAGATAGCTACAATATAATTAATAATTACATTGTAGCTATCTTAGGATTTATATTTATTTTACAGGTAACTTTGTATTTATTTTAGCTAGTTAGAATAGTTATTAAATAGTTATTAACTATTTAATAACTACCTAGCTAAAAGAAATACAAAATTACATGTAAAATAAATCCTAACCTAAGTTACAATTAAACCTAACACTACACTATCATTAAATTATTTAAATAAATTAACTAAAAATAACTACAATTAAATACAATTACATAAACTAACTAAAGTACAAAAAATAAAAAAAGCTAAGTTACAAAAAATAAAAAAAATAAGTTACAAATATTTAAAAAAAAATTTACAACAATTTTAAGCTACTTACACCTAATCTAAGCCCCCTAATAAAATAACAAACCCCCCCAAAATAAAAAAATGACCTACCCTATTCTACATTAAAAAAGTTCAAAGCTCTTTAACCTTACCAGCCCTTAAAAGGGCCTTTTGTGGGGGCATGCCCCAAAGAATTCAGCTCTTTTGCCTGTAAAAGAAAAATACAACCCCCCCCAACATTAAAACCCACCACCCACATACCTCTAATCTAACCCAAACCCCCCTTAAAATAACCTAACACTAATCCCCTGAAGATCATCCTACCTTTAGTCGTCTTCACTCAGCCGAGCCACCGATGGAACTGAAGAGGAGACCCGGACCGGCAGAAGTGATCATCCAAGGGGCGCTGAAGAAATCTTCCATCCGATGAAGTGATCCTCCAAGCGGCGCTGAAGAAATCTTCCATCCGGGCGATGTCATCTTCCAAGAGGCGCTGAAGAAGTCTTCAATCCGGGCGAGGTCATCTTCGAAGCCGGGTCCTGAATCTTCATCCCGCCGACGCGGAACATCCTTCTTTCCCGACGGACTACCGACGAATGAAGGCTCCTTTAAGGGACGTCATCCAAGATGGCGTCCCTTCAATTCCAATTGGCTGATAGGATTCTATCAGCCAATCGGAATTAAGGTAGGAAAAATCTGATTGGCTGATTGAATCAGCCAATCAGATTCAAGTTCAATCCGATTGGCTGATCCAGTCAGCCAATCAGATTGAGCTCGCATTCTATTGGCTGTTCCGATCAGCCAATAGAATGCGAGCTCAATCTGATTGGCTGACTGGATCAGCCAATCGGATTGAACTTGAATCTGATTGGCTGATTCAATCAGCCAATCAGATTTTTCCTACCTTAATTCCGATTGGCTGATAGAATCCTATCAGCCAATCGGAATTGAAGGGACGCCATCTTGGATGACGTCCCTTAAAGGAGCCTTCATTCGTCGGTAGTCCGTCGGGAAAGAAGGATGTTCCGCATCGGCGGGATGAAGATTCAAGACCCGGCTTCGAAGATGACCTCGCCCGGATAGAAGACTTCTTCAGCGCCTCTTGGAAGATGACATCGCCCGGATGGAAGATTTCTTCAGCGCCGCTTGGAGGATCACTTCATCGGATGGAAGATTTCTTCAGCGCCCCTTGGATGATCACTTCTGCCGGTCCGGGTCTCGTCTTCAGTTCCATCGGTGGCTCGGCTGAGAGAAGACGACTAAAGGTAGGATGATCTTCAGGGGATTAGTGTTAGGTTATTTTAAGGGGGGTTTGGGTTAGATTAGGGGTATGTGGGTGGTGGGTTTTAATGTTGGGGGGGTTGGATTTTTCTTTTACAGGCAAAAGAGCTGAATTCTTTGGGGCATGCCCCCACAAAAGGCCCTTTTAAGGGCTGGTAAGGTAAAAGAGCTTTGAACTTTTTTAATGTAGAATAGGGTAGGGCATTTTTTTATTTTGGGGGGGTTTGTTATTTTATTAGGGGGCTTAGATTAGGTGTAAGTAGCTTAAAATTGTTGTAATATTTTTTTAAATGTTTGTAACTTATTTTTTTTATTTTTTTGTAACTTAGCTTTTTTTATTTTTTGTACTTTAGTTAGTTTATGTAATTGTATTTAATTGTAGTTATTTGTAGTTAATTTATTTAATTTATTTAATGATAGTGTAGTGTTAGGTTTAATTGTAACTTAGGTTAGGATTTATTTTACAGGTAATTTTGTATTTCTTTTAGCTAGGTAGTTATTAAATAGTTAATAACTATTTAAGAACTATTCTAACTAGCTAAAATAAATACAAAGTTACCTGTAAAATAAATATAAATCCTAAGATAGCTACAATGTAATTATTAATTATATTGTAGCTATCTTAGGGTTGATTTTACAGGTAAGTATTTAGTTTTAAATAGGAATAATTTATTAAAGTATAGTGTAGTGTTAGATGTAATTGTAACTTAGGTTAGTTTTTATTTTACAGGTAATCTGTATTTATTTTAGCTAGGTAGCTATTAAATAGTTAATAACTATTTAATAGCTATTGTACCTAGTTAAAATAAATTGAAAGGCACCTGTAAAATAAAAATAAATCCTAAGATAGCTACAATATAATTATTATTTATATTGTAGCTATATTAGGGTTTTTTTATAGGTAAGTATTTAGTTTTAAATAGGATTAACTTAGTTAATAATAGAAATATGATTTAGATTTATTTAATTAATATTTAAGTTAGGGGGTGTTAGGGTTAGTGTTAGACTTAGGTTTAGGGGTTAATAATTTTATTACAGTGGCGGCGGTGTAGTGGGGGGCAGGATAGGGGTTAATAATTTTATTATAGGTGGCGACAGTGTAGGGGGGGCAGGATAGGGGTTAATAAATTTAATATAGGTTGCGGCGGGTTCAGGGAGCGGCGGTTTAGGGGTTAAACTATTTATTTATTTGCGGCGAGGTGCGGGATCAGCAGGATAGGGGTTAATAACTATATTATAGAGGGCGACGGTATAGGGGAGGCATGATAGGGGTTACTAGGTATCATGTAGGTGGCGGTGGGCTCCGGGAGCGGCGGTTTAGGGGTTAATATGTATAGAGTAGCTTGTGGTGGGCTCCGTGAGCGGCGGTTTATGGGTTAGTAACTTTATTTAGTTGCAGGGGGCTCCGGGGGCGCCGGTATAGGGGGTAGAACAGTGTAGTTTAGTGTGGGTGCTTAGTGACAGGCTAGCAAGAAAACTGTCAAACAGCCGAAGAGCAGCGAGATCGGATGAGTGATAACTCTCACAGTCCGCTGCTCATCGTCCCGCGGCTTTTTGACAGCTTTACTTGATAACTTAGGCGAATTTTTTCAGGTCCGATGTGAGGCGAGCTTAGGCGGGCGTATTGGGCCGGCGAAGGCAGGAAAGTTGACACGTTGATAACTAGCCCCCCAAGTATGCTCTTCATGTAAAGGGCATACAGTCAATCTTGAGCCACAGGGCTACACTTTGACAGCATCCGGAATTATCTTTTACATATTTGCGTTCATGGATGAGATACAGGCCTATGGGTTGACTAAAAATCTCCAGTATGAATTCTTCAAAGTTTCGGATAGTGGAAGAGGTCACACATTCTGATACACTTTGTATGCTCTTCATGTAAAGGGCATACAGTCAATCTTGAGCCACAGGGCTACACAATGACAGCATCCGGAATTATCTCAATTGTGGAAGAAATTTCAAGGATACTGATGTCTGTCTTTAATGATCTTATCCATAAATGCGAGATCCTGTAGCAAGAGATGGAGATGACAGCAACTTTAACGTCTCACACAGGAACGGTACCTTTGGTCATTGTTTGAACACCAATATACTCTGCTCTGCTTGCTTTTAAATATTTGCATTCATGGATGAGATACATGCCTATGAGTTGACTAAAAACCTCCATTATGAACTCTTCAAATTCTATCAAGCTCCGTACGGAAACACCAGTTATGAAGCAGTGGTCTAAAGACCACTGCTCCATAACCCTGTCCGCCTGCTCTGATGAGGTGGACAGTAATCGCCGGAATTCAACCCGATCGAGTACAATCGGGTTGATTGACACCCCCCTGCTGGCGATTGGCCGCGAGTCTGCAGGGAGTCACAAGAGCTGCTGGTGCAATGCTGAATACGGAGAGCGTATTGCTCTCCGCATTCAGCGATGTCTGTCGGACCTGATCCGCACAGTCGGATCAGGTCCGACAGACATATGATATATAGGCCTCTTTGTATGCTCTTCATGTAAAGGGCTGCATAATCAGCAGCTTGGGTGTGAATCAGAGTGAATCAGTGTGTAAATCATTGGGTACATTGCAGAGGTGCCTGATTTTGCAAAACTTGGATTTAAGACTCACCTCCATCTCAGGCAGAAGTAGAATAGACTGAAAACACTCATTACTTGTTGCTTGGTAGTGAGGTCAAAAATATTTAAATCAAAGAAAAACCCCTATTAAGAGAATAGGGAAAAGTATGCTCTTTTTACACATAAAGTATATATTTTTCCACTTAAAATTGAACTTTTACTAGTTATAGTTAAAGAAGGCAGCATAAATAGAAATTGGAAAAATCAACGATATTAGTAAATATAAGAGTCTCTATTTAGGAACAGCTTATCTACCCTAATATAGGGCAATACATGACACTGTTCCTAAATAGAGGCTCTTATATTTACCCAATATCGTTGATTTTTCCCCTCCTCCTCATATGTGATAAACTACCTAAAATCAGCAACATTGAAGTACTTTATACAAGTCACAGTTACAGAGTTGTGTTTTTAACTATTTTTCTGGCACGCTAGATACATTTTCTATTTATGCTGCCTTTTTTAACTATAACTAGTAAAGTTCAATTTTATGTGGAAAAAGAGCATACTTTTCCCTATTCTCTTAATAGGGTTTTTTCTTTGATTTAAATGTTGCAATATGCTCTAAGCACTCTCCCAGCCAGTTACCTCCGTCTATAATATAGACAACAAGGTCAGCTGGGAGCCAATAGCATTTTTGCCTTTTCCAGCAAATCTGGGATCCCCTCCTTTTGTTTTGTTATAGGTAAAAAAATATTATTACCCATCCCTTCTCACTGCACTGTGCAACACTAAAGTTTGAATAGCTACTACAGCCATAGCTCCATCTTATCAAGATGTTTGGTTTACATTAATAGTATATGTTTGATTAATACTGGCTTCACAGTTAGCTGTTATACCCCTTGATACTGTTATGTTCCTGTCCCTTTAAATCAGGATGTTCAGGTATTCACATTCCTATATAAGGCCCCTCCTCCAGTCTACCTATGCTTGGTAATTTGTATTCACTTAGCTATAAGCTGAGCAACAACGAAGACACCTTGCTGATATTCCTAACCAAGGAATTTACTACTATTGCTGTGTGCTTTTCAACTTTGGATCGTCATATTTCAGGTTTCCTTATTTTGACCGGAATCCTCAAAGTATCTTTCACTTGCTAAATCTGTTTCTCCCGGCTTATACATTGAAAGCCGTGTATCGGCGTCTGACGTCACCGTAAGTCTCAGGAGTTCTCTCTCACTCTGGCTGCAAACAACCAACTCCTGTGCTTAATAGCAACTCACCTTGAAGCTGCGGTAACCGTTACTATTTCTTACTCTCTGAAGGTGGTAACGTATTATACCTTAATTCACTTACTACTTTTAAGGACTTTCCTGCATGTTATACAGTGTGACGCTTATGCAAATACAACTACCTTTAACAATCTGATTGCTTGCAATATCTATCGATTCAGTTTGACGAACTGTGCTTTAATATTCTATGTGCATTATCAAATATCATACTGTTGGTTGTGAAGGACTGCCTGCTGTTTACATGAATACTAACAACGTTATAGACTAACTAAGGACTGCCTGTTAACTATAAACAATATAACCTGATATTGAGCTCTCCTGCTTAATTCATATAGAAACACCTCCTGGTTGCAACCTGTGTTATTTGAGGCTGACATTCACCTACTAACACTAATCTACATTTATCTTTCTTTTATCTACTATCTCTATAATTATCTGCATATTGCAAACTGCTATTGCAATCGGGATAATATACCTTTAAATCTCATTTCTTTCACTCTGCATCCATGCAGCAGTGACCCTCAGATCTATGAGCAAAAACTAGGTTCTTGATTACATCTAATGAACCTAAAGGTTTGGTGTGAGACTGAGTGGTCCTGCAGATAAGGATATCAAATACTTGCACTTAACATAACATATTACCAAGCCTAACATATATCCTACAGCATGGATATCAGTGAACTTACAAACCGTGTTGGTTCCCTTGCACAAAGCATGGACCATATGCTACAAGGCCTCAGAGAAATTAAAATTGAAAATGATCACATTAGGAAGTTTATTAATGTGCATTTATCTGATAAACCTGCTTCTATTGATTTAACACCTGAACCAATTGTATCTCCACCTGAAAAATTCTTTGGTGACAGGACTCAGTTTAGAGAATTTAAAAACTCCTGTACTTTGTATTTTTCTTTAAAACCCAGAACCTATGTATCTGATCGAGTCAAAGTTCTAACGGTCATCTCATATCTCAGAGGAGAGGCTAAATCATGGGCTAACGCCTTCTATGAGAACAATGACCCCATATTGGATTCCTTAGATGCCTTTTTCTCTGCCATGTCCCTATTATATGAAGACCATCATAAGCAGAATACTGCTGAGACTGCTCTTAGGAACCTACGACAAGGTAAAAGAGCAGTAGAAGAATATATCACGGACTTTAAAAGATGGGCACCAGACACCCAATGGAATGAACCTGCTCTGAGAAATCAGTTCAGAACAGGTCTTTCTGAAACATTAAAAGATGAATTAGCCCGTGGTTCAGTTCCTGTGGATTTAGAGAATCTTATGACCTTATGTATCACTGTTGATAGAAGGATAAGAGAACGTAGATCTGAAAGGGCACTATCTGATCCTGTTGTCAAGAAAATCCCAGCATACCATCCTGTGGTCACTGCACCATCTAAATCAAATGATGAACCTATGGAAGTTGCTGTCATGAGGGGTCCTCTAAAACCAGAGGAAAAAGCCAGAAGGAAGCTACATAACTTGTGTTTATATTGCGCAGCAAAGGACCATGCTGTTAGAGACTGTCCTGTGCTTGTCAGACAGAAGAGGGGTAAGAATCTTCAACACCAAAATTGCCTTAATAAATTGTCTGCGCTTACCACTCATTTACCAATTTCTGTTCTTTTGCAGTGGCGTCTACAGAAGACAAAAACCCAGGCCGTTATTGACTCTGGTGCATCTGGGAATTTCATTGACCAAGCATTTGTAACAAAACATAAAATACCCACAATAAAAAAAGATAGTGCACAAGCCATAAGATTGGTTGATGGTTTTCTTATGAATACGGGGCCTATCACCCATCACACTACACCCTTACAAGTTATCACACAGAAGGGCCATACTGAGACATGTACATTTGACATTTTGCCCTCTAGTTTATACCCGTTAATTTTTGGTATCAATTGGTTGATAAAACATGATCCAGATATTTCTTGGAAGCAAGGTGTTGTGAATTTTAATTCCACTTACTGTAAGGAAGTCTGTTTTCCCAAAGCTTCTGTGTGTTGTATGACTGATCATGTTTTACCTGAATGTTATAAAGAATATTCTGATGTGTTTGACAAAGTAGAAGCTCAGAACTTACCCCCCCACAGGTCATATGACTGTCCTATAGACTTACTACCGGGCAGTTCCATTCCCTTTGGTCATATATACCCTATGTCAGAACCTGAATTGGTTCATTTGAAACAGTACTTAGAGGATAACCTTAAGAAAGGTTTTATAAGACCTTCCACCTCTCCAGCAGGTGCTGCAATGTTTTTTGTTAAAAATAAGGACGGATCACTTCGTCCTATTATCGACTACAGACAACTTAATAAATGTACCAAGAAAAACAGGTACCCACTCCCACTTATCCCTGAACTTATAGAACGGTTGCAAGGAGCTAAAATTTACACAAAATTAGATCTTAGAGGAGCTTATAACTTGATAAGAATGAGGAAAGGCGATGAGTGGCTAACAGCTTTCCGCACACGTTATGGACTGTATGAATATACAGTAATGCCTTTTGGGCTGTGCAACGCTCCTGCAACGTTCCAGTGTTTTATAAATGACGTATTTCATGACTTACTTGATGTCTGTATGGTCATTTATTTAGATGACATTTTAATCTATTCTGACAATATAATAAACCATCACACCCATGTCAAGCTTGTTTTGTCCAGACTTCGTACACACCATCTCTATGCCAAGTTAGAGAAATGCATTTTTAATACCACTACTATCTCTTTCTTAGGATACCAGGTTTCCCCTTCTGGTATCGCTATGGAAGCAAACAAAGTGGAAGCTATTACTAACTGGAGCACCCCCCGTACAAAAAAAGATGTTCAGAGATTTCTTGGGTTTGCAAACTTCTATAGGAAGTTTATCAAGGGCTTTTCTGAGATTGCTAGACCCTTGACTAAATTGACTCAGAAAAAACCTGGGTTCTCTTGGAATATACATGCTGAGAACGCATTTAAAGTATTAAAGGAGAGGTTTGTAACAGCACCGATACTCAAATTCCCAGATCCCAGTTTACAGTACACGCTTGAGGTTGATGCTTCTGAGTACGCTCTTGGAGCTGTACTCTCACAAAGAGTTTCACCCAAGGAAGCACTGCATCCAATATCATATTACTCTAGGGTAATGAGCTCAGCCGAGCTAAATTATGCTATTGGTGAAAAAGAGCTTCTCGCTATAAAATCAGCACTAGAGTTTTGGAGACACCTCCTTGAGGGTACTAAACATACTATTCTTATATTTACGGATCATAGAAACCTTGAATATTTAAAAACCAGCAAAACATTAACATCTAGACAAGTTAGATGGAGCCTCTTCTTTTCAAGATTTGATTTTACCATCACTTACCGCCCAGGTTCCAAAAATACAAAAGCAGATGCGCTTTCAAGGAAGGATCCAAAACCTCAACATTATATACCTCCAGATTCTATCATTCCACAAAATAAGTTCATTGGATTGACTTCAATCACTGAAACCTCTATAAAAGAGTATCAGAGAGCAGATCCAAAACTCCCATTAGCAGATCTACAAAAACACAGTAGTAATCTATACTACCATGGAAACCAGATATACATTCCAGAACCTCTACGAAATGAATTGATGCATTCTGCACATGATTCTCTCCTTTCAGGACATCCTGGACTTCATAAAACACTACGCATACTACAAAGAGACTATTGGTGGCCCAATATGAAAAGTTCTGTCTCTTCTTACATTCGATCCTGTTCTGTCTGCGCTACTTGCAAACATACTAGAACTCGTCCTTATGGACTTCTACTTTCATTACCAGTTCCTGAAAGACCCTGGAAGGACATAGCAATGGACTATATAGTGGAGCTACCTCCATCCTCTAACCATAACACAATTCTAGTCATTGTTGATCTGTTTTCTAAAATGGCACACTTTATCCCACATATGGGTTTACCAACCGCATCCGAAACAGCCATACTGTTCTTGAATCATGTTGTAAAGTTACATGGACTACCTGACTCCATCACGTCTTATAGAGGATCTCAATTCACCTCTAAGTTCTGGACTCAGTTATGTTCTATTCTCAAGATTACTAGGAGATTAAGTACTGCTTATCATCCCCAGACTAATGGTCAGTGCGAAAGGACTAACCAGTCTCTTGAACAGTATCTGAGATGCTATTGTACCAACCAACAGGATAACTGGTTCGCTCTGCTGCCTACTGCAGAATTTGCACATAATAACATGACCAACGCATCCACAAAAACTTCGCCATTCTATATTAATTATGGTTTTCACCCTTCATATCATCTTTTCCACAGAACCGATTCCTTGCTACCTACGGTTGATCAGACAGTTAATACTATTGCTGAGGGGTTTTCTGTTCTCAAAACAACCTTACAAGAAGCTCAAGCTTCACAGAAACATCATTATGATTTGAGACGCTCAAAACCCCCTCCTTATAAACCTGGGGATAAGGTTTGGCTAAGTACCAAACACCTGAAACTCTGTATTCCAAGTAAAAAGCTTGGAAGTCTCTTCATAGGTCCCTATGACATAGTTAAGGTTGTTAATCCAAATGCTGTGACTCTTCAGCTACCTCCCTCTCTCAGGATACATCCTACATTCCATGTGTCCCTCCTGAAACCTTTCTCTCCGACAAGGGATCCCCCTCATCCGTCATTGACTAACCCTCCAGTTGTGGATGATGTTGAGTATGAAGTGGATTCTATTTTGGACTCTCGTTTATACCGCAATCAACTCCAGTACCTGGTACGGTGGAAAGGTTTTGGGGCTGATGAGGACTCCTGGGAACCATACTCTAATTTGTCGGCACCCCGTCTTCTTTCTATTTTCCATCGAAGACATCCCGACCGACCCAAGCCTTGATCCGCGGAGCGGCTCTTTTTAGGGGGGCGTCCTGTTATGTTCCTGTCCCTTTAAATCAGGATGTTCAGGTATTCACATTCCTATATAAGGCCCCTCCTCCAGTCTACCTATGCTTGGTAATTTGTATTCACTTAGCTATAAGCTGAGCAACAACGAAGACACCTTGCTGATATTCCTAACCAAGGAATTTACTACTATTGCTGTGTGCTTTTCAACTTTGGATCGTCATATTTCAGGTTTCCTTATTTTGACCGGAATCCTCAAAGTATCTTTCACTTGCTAAATCTGTTTCTCCCGGCTTATACATTGAAAGCCGTGTATCGGCGTCTGACGTCACCGTAAGTCTCAGGAGTTCTCTCTCACTCTGGCTGCAAACAACCAACTCCTGTGCTTAATAGCAACTCACCTTGAAGCTGCGGTAACCGTTACTATTTCTTACTCTCTGAAGGTGGTAACGTATTATACCTTAATTCACTTACTACTTTTAAGGACTTTCCTGCATGTTATACAGTGTGACGCTTATGCAAATACAACTACCTTTAACAATCTGATTGCTTGCAATATCTATCGATTCAGTTTGACGAACTGTGCTTTAATATTCTATGTGCATTATCAAATATCATACTGTTGGTTGTGAAGGACTGCCTGCTGTTTACATGAATACTAACAACGTTATAGACTAACTAAGGACTGCCTGTTAACTATAAACAATATAACCTGATATTGAGCTCTCCTGCTTAATTCATATAGAAACACCTCCTGGTTGCAACCTGTGTTATTTGAGGCTGACATTCACCTACTAACACTAATCTACATTTATCTTTCTTTTATCTACTATCTCTATAATTATCTGCATATTGCAAACTGCTATTGCAATCGGGATAATATACCTTTAAATCTCATTTCTTTCACTCTGCATCCATGCAGCAGTGACCCTCAGATCTATGAGCAAAAACTAGGTTCTTGATTACATCTAATGAACCTAAAGGTTTGGTGTGAGACTGAGTGGTCCTGCAGATAAGGATATCAAATACTTGCACTTAACATAACAGATACATGTTACTAGTTTGCTGGTTTCTTTACATATGACAGGCAATAACACTTAAGGGGCTAGTAATATAAGATAATAAACTTTTTTTTTTGTATGTGCTGCTCTAAGATTCTTTACAATACTTCATACACTTATGATTTATTTTTTTCGCCCCTTTAAAAGTCTTCAGGGATAGTTGAGGAACAGCACCCCTTTAAATTAGAGACTCTTATCGTGGTACAGCTTGTCATATTGTATATTTTAATATGCCATAAGGTTATATATTATATTATCTACTCACTGGCCCCCGATGATCGAAAGTGCTACGAGGCAGCAAAATATTACAAAGGATCCGCTGCTATGTTGAGCAAGCCTGTCAAAATATTCCAAGCTCCCCACATAGCAGCATCCCCAAGAGATATTTACTATACATGACATTGGTGTTATCTATAGCTAGTATTTCCGCCCATATTGGCGATGTATAGTAAGAAGATTCTTTGCTATAGAACTGCCTAACCACTAATCCTAATACCCCTAAACCAAAATACCCCAAGATCGCAAACTAACAGTACACTAATAAAGATCTAAACTGCCACATACACTCCACTGTGTGTATGTGGCAGTTTAATCGCTAAACCACCAAATAACACCACAAGTATTATCCTATTAACCCCTAAGCCGCCACATACACACCACAAGTATCTAAACTATTAAATCCTATACCACCAAATACCCACAGCAATTATCTAAACTGTTAACTCCTATATGGCCACATACACCAAATGCAAAACAACCTAACCTACTCTACCTTAAACCCCCCTCTAAACTAAACCCCCCCAGTTATTTTGTGAAAAAAGTCACTTGAAAATAATAAATATTAAACCTAAACCCCCACAACCCCAAACACAATATAACCCTACTCTAACTAAAACTTAACCCCCCACTAAACTAAACCCACCTCTAAACTAAACCCCGTTCTAAACTAAACCCCCTAAGTGACAATAAAAAAATATAATTCACAAAAAATAATAAACTAAAGTATTCAATATAAAGAAACCACCATTATATCTACCACTAATCTACATGCCCCATAAAATAAAACCCCCTCCAAAAAAAAACCTTACACTAAAATAAATTAGGGCATTACCCTAAAGTTATTTCAGCTCTTTAACAAATAAAATACATTACAAAAAAAAAAAACATTTACAACACAAGTAACCCCCCACTCGCAAAACAACAAAATCTACTTACCCCAAAAAAGCCCTAACTAACCCAAAAAGTTGAACTCACCATTGAAAAATCCAGCTCCTCTTTATCCGACGTTGGGCGCTCTTCATCCTTGCTCTTGGCACCAGGGTACCATCTTCTCGGATGGTGGACTTTATCGGCCTGTTTCGCTGCCTCCGCTCTGCATCTTCTTTTCTACGGCTCTCTTCTACAAGCCCGCATCTTAATGCAGTTGCTGTCGCACACTGAAACTACAGAATTAGGGAACCCTCATATATAGGGGTGCCACTTAATCCTGATTAGCTGATTTTAAATCAGTCAATCCCTATTGGCTGATTTAAATCAGCCAATAGCAAGAATGTTTTTAAATGTAAATTCTAATCATCCAATATAAAGGAATAATCAGAATTTAAATTTAAAAACGTTCTTTTATTGGCTGATTAAATCAGACAATAGGGATTGACTGATTTAAAATCAGCCATTCGGGATTAAGTGGTACTTTTATAGATATCAAGAAGTGGGGGACCGGAATCGAAGTGGTTCCCATACCTTCCAGAAGGTGGCACCCAAAAACAAGTGGCATTCCTAGGTGCCTCATGAAATTGCCAACAACATACTAAAAGGGCGACTTGATCCCCTGCAATCTGCTCCATCTGCGCCCCTTATAGGACCAGAGCTCAATTACGATCTGTCACTAAATTCCAGGAGCCCTAGCTAGGCCGGTGAGGTTTTGTCAGCTGCCTGCGTTTTACTGCATCTCTTTGACACATAATTTAAACATTGATTATAATGTTAGCAACATAGCTTAATAGTTATAATCAGGAGGTTTACTATTTAGTATAGTTTATCATAGTGAGCTATTTTTCTGACAGTAGTCAGTATGTGGGAGCTAGCTGGGGCATTCCATGGGAGTGCAGGTTAAACATTACATAAGTGCAGGCGGTATTTGGGAGTTATCTGGGCAATCCAGGGGTATGTAGGTTAGGCGTGATGTAGTTGTAGGTGGTCAGGGGGAGTTTGCTGAGCGGTGCAGGGAGAGTGAAGGTTAGATCTGACTTAGGGGTAGGCAGTCGGTGGGAGGTAGCGAGACGTAGCAGCGAGAGTGTAGGTTAGGCATGAGATATTTATAGGCATTCAGGGGGGTTAGCGGGGCGTGCTAGTGGGAGTAGGCTGCACTTTGATTCAGACACATTAACATAAGACCGATATGTTCAAATCAGCAAAGTGCAGGTTGCAAGGAGGTTAGTGTCCATGTTTGTCTTGCCAACTATCAACTGTCAAGACTACATTGCCTGAGGTAGTTAGGGAAGGTGTAATTAAACTTAGGACCCCCCAGCAATATTTGGAGTGTGCCGACACAGAAACTAATTTTAGTTTCAGTGAGCGCACTGTCTTCGCCTTGTAGGCCCACTTCAAAAAGGGCGCCCCCGGCTTCAGCAATATGGTGATGTCACGCTCCCACGGAGAGAAGGAATGCACAATTTTGTGATTTCCTTTTTCTAAATATTTCCCAGAGGGACAAAGAAGTTTATTCCAAAAAATTTTGGAAAAGGATTTTGTTACTGTCAGGTAGATTACGAGTTGTTCGTTCGTGTTTTGATGCTGAAAAAATAGCCATTTCAGCGTTAAAACAGCAACGCAGCCATTACGAGTCATGTCGGTATAGCTGTACCGCAAGCCTTTTAGCCTGTAACGCAACATCAGTCCCGCACTCGAAAAAATTAAATTTTTTCATGGGATTCCCATAGCGCTGCCATTACGAGTTTTGCCATGAGGCTAAAAAACTTGCGTTGCAGCCTATACCGACATGATCCGTACCGCCATCTGAGAGCAGTAGTTATGAGTTTTACGCAACAAAACTGTTACATAAAACTCATAACTAAAGTGTTACAAAGTACACTAACACCCATCAACTACCTATTAACCCCTAAAATGAGGCCCTCTTGCATCGCAAACACTATTTTAAAGTTATTAACCCCTAATTTGCCGCTCCCAACATCGCCGCCACTAATAAAACTTATTAACCCCTATTCCGCCACTGCCTGACATCGCCCACACTATATTAAAATTATTAACCCCTATTCCCCCGCAACCCAACATCGCCCGCACTATAATAAATATATTAACCCCTATTTCGCCGCTCCCCGACATCGCCGCCACTAAATAATTTTACTCTGGCCTCCCAAATTACTGCCACTAAATAAACCTATTAACCCCTAAACCGACATCCCCCCACATCGCCAAAAACTCAATTAAACTATTAACCCCTAAACCTAACACCTCCCTAACTTTATATTAAAATTACAAGATCCCTATCTTAACCCCTTAATGACAACTGACGTACCAGGTATGTCATGCATTAACAAGCAGTTAAAGTGAATGTAAATTTTGATGTTTAAGTTCCCGGTTTTTAAAACTTTGATTAAAAACAGGGGCACTTTAATTCATCAAAATTTATATTTCACTCCTGTTGTGACAAAAAAACTTACCTTTTAAACTTCACAGCAGCTGCTGCTTCCTCCGGTCTCACAAGCCATTTCTGATGTCAGAAATGATTGATAGGTCATCCTCCAATCACAGATTCCCCCCCGGGGGATTCAGTGTCTGATTCACTGCTGTGATTGGAGGAAGCCAGATACCTCATTTTAGACCCAGGAAGAGGCTTTGAAACAGGTGGAGGAAGCTGGGGCTGCTGTGAAGATTAAAAAGTAAGTTTATTTTCACAACAGGAGTGAAATGAAAATATTGATGAATTAAAGTGCCCCTGTTTTTAATCAAAGTTTTAAAAACCGGGCACTTTAGCATCAAAATTTACATTCACTTTAATGACAATAGACGTACCTGGTACGTCAGTTGTCTAACAGAGTGCTGGAAGCGATCACAATCGCTTCCAGCAGCTCTGAGGGTATTGCAGTGATGCCTCCATATGGAGGCATCCTGCAATACCCCTTTACAAGCCTCCGATGCAGAGAGAGCCACTCTGTGGCCCTCTCTGCACCGGAGCGTCGTTGGTGGGTGGGAGCAAGGCAGGGAGGTGGGTGGGTGGCCTGCCAAGGGCCTGTGATTTGGAGGGGGGCGGGATCGGAGGCCGGATCGGATGCGGCAGTGTCCGGGGGCGCGCACGGACGCGCAGGCGCGTGCACGTGGGCGGCGGGCGGGCGCGTGCACGGGGCGGGAGCGGGTGGGAACTGCTACACTACAGAAAAATGTAATTTCAAAATTGGGAGAAAAGGGTTTTTTTTAATGCAATAAATGATCGAAGGGTTCTGGGGGGGGGGGGGGAAGCTACACTACAGAAAATGGGAAAAAAGTCCAAAAAAACAATAAAAGCATATTTTTTTTAATAAACTGGGTACTGGCAGACAGCTGCCAGTACCCAAGATGGTGCCCATTAAGTTAGAGCGGGAGGGTTAGAGAACAGTTTGATGGGGGATCTGTGAGTTTGGGGGCTAAGGGGGGATTCTATACAGCAGCATATGTAAATATGCTATAAAAAAATATATATATACCTTTTTATCTTAGTACTGGCAGACTTTCTGCCAGTACTTAAGATGGCGGGAACAATTGTGGGGTGGGGGAGGGAATATAGCTGTTTGGGAGGGATCAGGGGGTCTGATGTTTCAGGTGGGAGGCTGATCTCTACATTAAAGCTAAAATTAACCCTGCAAGCTCCCTACAAGCTACCTAATTAACCCCTTTACTGCTAGCCATAATACAAGTGTGATGCGCAGCAGAATTTAGTGGCCTTCTAATTACCAAAAAGCAACGCCATATATGTCTGCTATTTCTGAACAAAGGGGATCCCAGAGAAGCATTTACAACCATTTGTGCCATAATTGCACAAGCTGTTTGTAAATAATTTCAGTAAGAAACCAAAAATTTAGAAAAATGTAAAAAAAAAAATTATTTGAACGTATTTGGCGGTGAAATGGTGGCATGAAATATACCAAAATGTGCCTTGATAAATACTTTGGGTTGTTTACTACACTACACTAAAGCTAAAATTACCCCAAAAATCTCCCTACATACTCCCTAATAAACCCCTTCACTGCTGGGCATAATACAAGTATGTGTGCAGTGGCATTTAGCGGCCTTCTAAGTACCAAAAAGCAACGCCAAAGCCATATATGTCTGCTATTTCTGAACAAAGGGGATGCCAGAGAAGCATTTACAACCATTTTTGCCATAATTGCACAAGCTGTTTGTAAACAATATCAGTGAGAAACCGAAAGTTTGTGAAAAAATTTGTGAAAAAGTGAACGATTTTTTGTATTTGATCGCATTTGGCGGTGAAATGGTGGCATGAAATATACCAAAATGGGCCTAGATCAATACTTTGGGATGTCTTCTAAAAAAAAATATATACATGTCAAGGGATATTCAGAGATTCCTGAAAGATATCAGTGTCCCAATGTAACTAGCAGTAATTTTGAAAAAAAGTGGTTTGGAAATAGCAAAGTGTTACTTGTATTTATGGCCCTATAACTTGCAAAAAAAGTAAAGAACATGTAAACATTGGGTATTTCTAAACTCAGGACAAAATTTAGAAACTATTTAGCATGGGTGTTTTTTGGTGGTTGCAGATGTGTAACAGATTTTGGGGCTAAAAGTTAAAAAAAAGTGTTTTTTTTTCCATTTTTTCCTCATATTTTATATATTTTTTATAGTAAATTATAAGATATGATGAAAATAATGGTATCTTTAGAAAGTCCATTTAATGGTGAGAAAAACGGTATATAATATGTGTGGGTACAGTAAATGAGTAAGAGGAAAATTACAGCTAAACACAAACACTGCAAAAATGTAAAAATAGCCTTTGTCACAAATGGACAGCAAATGGAAAAGTACTGTTGTCATTAAGGGGTTAAAATAACTTAAAACCTACCTGTGAAATAAAAAAAACTAAAATTATACTATAATTTAAACTAACATAACTATTAGACTAAATTTAAACTAACTACAAATTAAATAAAATAAATTACAAATTAAATACACTAAATTGCAAATTAAAAAACCTAACCCTACTAAAAAAATTAAATCTACAATTACAAAAAATAAGGGCCTACAAATTATATTATTATAGGTAAGGGTTTTCTAATTATTATTTTTAAAACAGGGTATTGGAATAGGAATAATGTTTATTGTTTTGGATAATTTCGCTTGTTATTTTTTGTAATTCTAGTGTTTTTTATTTTTGTAATGGCAGATAAGGTTTCTATTTCACAGGTAAGTTTGTATTTATTTTAACTAGGTAGTTAGTAAATAGTTAAAGGGACAGTCTAGGCCAAAATAAACTTTCATGATTCAGATAGAGCATGTAATTTTAAACAATTTTCCAATTTACTTTTATCACCAATTTTGCTTTGTTCTCTTGGTATTCTTAGTTGAAAGCTTAACCTAGGAGGTTCATGTGCTAATTTCTTAGACCTTGAAGCCCACCTCTTTCAGATTGCATTTTAACAGTTTTTCACCACTAGAGGGTGTTAGTTCATGTATTTCATATAGATAACACTGTGCGCGTGCACTTGAAGTTATCTGGGAGCAGGCACTGATTGGCTAGACTGCAAGTCTGTCAAAAGAACTGAAAAAAGGGGCAGTTTGCAGAGGCTTAGATACAAGATAATCACAGAGGTTAAAAGTATATTATTATAACTGTGTTGGTTATGCAAAACTGGGGACTGGGTAATAAAGGGATTATCTATCTTTTAAAACAATAAAAATTCTGGTGTAGACTGTTCCTTTAATAACTATTTACTAACTAGTCTACCTAGTTAAAATAAATACAAACTTAACTGTCAAATAAAAATAAAACCTAAGCTAGCTACAATATAACTATTAGTTATATTGTAGATAGTTTATGTTTTATTTCACAGGTAAGTTTGTTTTTAGTTTTAAATAGGTATTATTTAGTTAATAATTGTAACTTTAATTTAGCTCTATTTTAATTATGTTGAAGTTAGGGGGTGTTAGGTTTAGGGTTACGGTTATGGTTTGGTTTAGGGTTACAGTTAGAGTTAGGGTTAGGTTTAGTGTTAGGTTTATGGGTTAATATAGTTTAATTTAGTACAAATATACAAGGTGCACAGCAGCACTATTGCAAAGGAATCACAGGGCAAAACAAAGTAAAACAAAGTTTACCTTTATTGATACGTGTTAAAAAAGTACACAACACCAAACTCCCTGACTAGTTTTGTGCTCAGTTGAGCACTTAATCATAGGGTAAGTTTGCTAGGTGTCAACACACCCTATTTAAAGGGGTAGATACACCTGTAAGTGATTAGATAAAATTACAATCCAACAAACTATTATAAAAATATATATACATATGAATATGTATAAATCTATCTATCACACAAAAAAACTAAATCTGTTCAAAATTACATACACAATGTTAGTGAAAAAAATGTAATGAGATAAAGATTCAATAATGTATTAACCTCTGATAGTGTTACTGAACCTGTACACATAAATAAACAAGCTTGTGTTCTTATAATAGGTTTAGTACCCTGCCATGTACAATTAATGACACATATCAAAAGGATCTACATATGTATATGTGTAAAGTTGAAATATCATAAATATGAACACATAATTTGACACCATAAAATAGGGGAATAAGAAACTACAGCATTCCCCAAATGTCAATATATTAAAGATAATATATTCTCCTTTTTGTTAGACAAACCACCCTTAGAATAACCTTTTTATAAGGGAACTGATATAATGTTTTAATAAACAAATAAATAAAATATCAATTATAAATAACATAATATAACGTTCATCTCCATCAAAGAGAATACATATGCAGAAATTTCCAAAAAATGATTTTCTATGTTCAAAAAGGATACCTACTTACACCATATACTTCACTGCAAAACTTATTTATGTTCCATGAGTATCATAATGTACATTTTCTGGACCAGACTAAAATGACCATGATTTACGATCAACAAAAGAATTACTCAACAAAGTAATTTTTAATAATTGCAAAAGATGTGTCGAATCTCTTAAATAGCTTTTTAGACTCCTCACCAAGGGTTGCAGAATTGAGTCAATCCATTCTGAAGTAGGTTCAAAGAGAGACCCAATCCCCGAGACAATGGGACGTCCCGGGGGTTGGGTCATACTCTTATGTGTCTTAGGTAAGTAATGAAAAATTGGAATCCTCGGATTCTCAGGAACTAACATCTCAACCTGCTCCCTGGTAAGGAGTCCAATAGCCACAGTTTGCCGGAACTACCGCATCTGCAGCGGCTTGGCCCTTTGTGTGATAGTTTAATTTAGGTTGTTGCGATGTGGGGGGCTGGCGGTTTAGGGGTTAATAGGTTTATGTAGTGATGTGGGAGGCCAGAGGTTTAGGGTTAATAACTTTATTTAGTGCAGCGATGTCGTGGACCGGTGGAATACGGGTTAATAGATTTATTATAGTGTGGGCGATGTTGGGGTGCAGTGAAATAGGGGCTAATAACTTTAGTATAGTGGCAGCGATATCGGAAGCGGCAAATTAGGAGTTAATAACTTTATTTAGGTGTCAGCGATATTGGGAGCGGCAGATTAGGGATTAATAAATTTATGTAGGTATCGGCGATGTCAGGGGCAGCAAATAAGGGGTGTTTAGACGTGGGGCTTATGTTAGGGTGTTAGGTTTAAACTTAACTTTTTTCCCCATAGACATCAATGGGGTTGCATTACGGAGCTTTTCATTCCGGGATCTCAGGTGTTAGGTTTTTTTCTAACACTCTCTCCCCATTGATGTCTATGGGGAAAGCGTGCACGAGCACGTCAAAGCAGCGCTTGTATTTTGTGCGGTATGGAGCTCAACGCAACCATATCGCACCCACAAGGTGGCTTTTTAAAAACACATAATGGCAGCGCTATGGAGGATAAAATAACGCAACTTTTGTTGCGTTCGTTAACTACCCTCTATAGCGCAAAACTTGTAATCTAGGTGTGTGTGAGGTATTGTTTTATAAGTTAATAATGGTTCAGGTTTTTATATGTGTTTGTTTTATAATTGAAAATGGAAAAGTGCAGGTAAATCTTAATAGTAGTTAGCCTCTTAGAGGTCTATAGGATAACACCGTACAGAGATTCTTTATAGACACCAAGGTTCTGACATCCTCTTATAAATATTTAGTTTTACTATGCATGCATGTTACGCAGATAATCTGTGTTTTCCTTAATCTAGTATTATTTACATAATCCAATCAGGGATAGGCAAGGTGTCCATACACAGACACTGGTGTCCATGACTAGCCCTTGCAGTGTCCACCTCAACCTTAGTATATCTTTTCTTTCTGATTAAATACTAGGAATGTAAAAAATATGTATTGTGAATAAAGTTAGTGACTTGTCAAGAGACTGCTAATGATATTGGGTGATAAGTTATGGAATAAAGCCTGAGTGAAATACTGGATGTGTATCTGCATCTGTATAATAACTCCCAGCTCTCTACAAAGACACAGTAGTGACACTGGCACATGGGTATAGCCAGACAAGGGCTGGTTATAGGGTCAGTGGTATCTGCATCAGTATAATAACACCCAGCACTATATAATGACACAGTAGTGACACTGGCACATGGGTATAGCCAGAGGAGGGCTGATTATAGAATCAGTGGTATCTGCATCAGTATAATAACACCCAACACTATAGAAGGACACAGTAGTGACACTGGCACATGGGTAAAGCTAGAGGAGGGCTGGTTATAGGATCAGTGGTATCTGCATCAGTATAATAACACCCAACACTATAGAAGGACACAGTAGTGACACTGGCACATTGGTATAGCCAGAGGAGGGCTGGTTATAGGGTCAGTGGTATCTGCATCAGTATAATAACACCCAGCACTATATAATGACACAGTAGTGACACTGGCACATTGGTATAGCCAGAGGAGGGCTGGTTATAGGGTCAGTGGTATCTGCATCAGTATAATAACACCCAGCACTATATAATGACACAGTAGTGACACTGGCACATTGGTATAGCCAGAGGAGGGCTGGTTATAGGGTCAGTGGTATCTGCATCAGTATAATAACACCCAACACTATAGAAGGACACAGTAGTGACACTGGCACATGGGTATAGCCAGAGGAGGGCTGGTTATAGGATCAGTGGTATCTGCATCGGTATAATAACACCCAGCACTATATAATGACACAGTAGTAACACTGGCTCATGGGTATAGCCAGAGGAGGGCTGGTTATAGGATCATTTTTATCTGCATCAGTATAATAACACCAAGCACTATATAATGAGACAGTAGTGACACTGGCTCATGGGTATAACCAGAGGAGGGCTGGTTATAGGATCAGTGGTATCTGCATCAGTATAATAACACCAAGCACTATAAAATATTGTTTTTAATTACAAATGTTCCTTGGTGTCCTTCACTGAGGTCTGTACTTTGGAAAATGTCCGTCACAGCCTTTGTCTGTGCCTATCCTTGAATCCAATACTATTTTTTATTTTTTTGTAATACTATGAGATAATGTTACATACTGTATAAAAAAAAAAAACCTTGTCCACCTGTGTCATCTCAATAAAAATAAGTTTAAAAAAAAAGGAAATATTAAACTCAAAACTTTTCTTGCTAGACAGTAAAACATTCATCAGACCCTTCATAACTGAACTGTCATGTGACCTTTTGAATCCTTTTTTGTCTGAAAACATTGGCTCAATGCCATTTTCAACTGCAATACTCTGCACAGTTTTTAAAGCTGTCAAAAATCCATTGTCTCAAAATTTTATAAAAAATACTTTAAAGTTATCCATGAGGGAGATGCATATGCCAAACTGCATATAAGACTTTACTAACTCCTAATAATAATTCATATCAAATCACTACCAATAGAATAAATTTAAAAGATTGTAATTCTGCTAACAGAGAATGAGATTCACTTGCTACTTTGGGGTCTGTAGTTTCCCATTTAAGTTCTTCAAATGTAAAAATAATTTCTTTAATCTGGTACCTTATAGCTTTGATGCTTTCTACAAAACATTCCCATCCCATCGTGTTTCTGATAGTAGTTTTGGTGTGAATAGAGATTATTCTTTCTAGAATATTACTTCAACACACTTTTTCTTTCTCTCTCTCTCTCTGTCTCTCTCTATATATATATATATATATATATATATATATATAACAAATTTAGCAGACAGTCCAGCACTATTTTCCTTTTCTCTCTCAAGGAGTATCACTTTTTGCAATTTTACTCTTAGAGTGCACGTTTGCCTTGGAGGCCTGCAATCCTCCCATACATAGACCTAGATTTGGAGTTTGGCGCTAGCCGTGAAAACCAGCGTTAGAGGCTCCTAACGCTGGTTTTAGGCTACCGCCGGTATTTGGAGTCACTCAAAATAGGGTCTAACGCTCACTTTTCATCCGCGACTTTTCCATACCGCAGATCCCCTTACGTCAATTGCGTATCCTATCTTTTCAATGGGATCTTTCTAACTCCGGTATTTAGAGTCGTTTCTGAAGTGAGCGTTAGACATCTAACGATAAAACTCCAGCCGCAGGAAAAAAGTCAGTAGTTAAGAGCTTTCTGGGCTAACGCCGGTTTATAAAGCTCTTAACTACTGTACTCTAAAGTACACTAACACCCATAAACTACCTATGTACCCCTAAACCGAGGTCCCCCCACATCGCTGACACTCGAATAATTTTTTTTAACCCCTAATCTGCCGACCGCCACCTACGTTATCCTTATGTACCCCTAATCTGCTGCCCCTAACACCGCCGAACCCTGTACTATATTTATTAACCCCTAACCTGCCCCCCACAACGTCGCCTCCACCTACCTACACTTATTAACCCCTAATCTGCTGACCGCAAAGCGCCGCCACCTACGTTATCCTTATGTACCCCTAATCTGCTGCCCCTAACACCGCCGACCCCTATATTATATTTATTAACCCCTAATCTGCTCCCCTCAACGTCGCCTCCACCTGCCTACACTTATTAACCCCTAATCTGCCGAGCGGACCGCACCGCTACTATAATAAAGTTATTAACCCCTAATCCGCCTCACTAACCCTATAATAAATAGTATTAACCCCTAATCTGCCCTCCCTAACATCGCCGACACCTAACTTCAATTATTAACCCCTAATCTGCCGACCGGAGCTCACTGCTATTCTAATAAATGTATTAACCCCTAAAGCTAAGTCTAACCCTAACACTAACACCCCCCTAAGTTAAATATAATTTAAATCTAACGAAATTAATTAACTCTTATTAAATAAATTATTCCTATTTAAAGCTAAATACTTACCTGTAAAATAAATCCTAATATAGCTACAATATAAATTATAATTATATTATAGCTATTTTAGGATTTATATTTATTTTAAAGGCAACTTTGTAATTATTTTAACCAGGTACAATAGCTATTAAATAGTTAAGAACTATTTAATAGCTAAAATAGTTAAAATAATTACAAATTTACCTGTAAAAGAAATCCTAACCTAAGTTACAATTAAACCTAACACTAGACTATCAATAAATTAATTAAATAAACTACCTACAATTATCTACAATTAACCTAACACTACACTATCAATACATTAATTAAATACAATTGCTACAAATAAATACAATTAGATAAACTAGCTAAAGTACAAAAAATAAAAAAGAACTAAGTTACAAAAAATAAAAAAATATTTACAAACATAAGAAAAATATTACAACAATTTTAAACTAATTACACCTACTCTAAGCCCCCTAATAAAATAACAAAGGCCCCCAAAATAAAAAAATGCCCTACCCTATTCTAAATTACTAAAGTTCCAAGCTCTTTTACCTTACCAGCCCTGAACAGGGCCCTTTGCGGGGCATGCCCCAAGAAATACAGCTCTTTTGCCTGTAAAAAAAAACATACAATACCCAAGCCCCCCAACATTACAACCCACCACCCACATACCCCTAATCTAACCCAAACCCCCCTTAAATAAACCTAACACTAAGCCCCTGAAGATCATCCTACCTTGTCTTCACCTCACCGGGTATCACACCGATCCGTCCAGAACAGCTCCTCTGATGTCCTGATCCAAGCCCAAGCGGGGGGCTGAAGAGGTCCATGATCCGGCTGAAGTCTTCATCCAAGCAGGACAGAAGAGGTCTTCCATCCGATTGAAGTCTTCATCCAAGCGGCATCCATCCGGAGCGAAGCGGCAGCATCCTGAAGACCTCCACCGCGGAACATCCATCCTGGCCGACGACTGAACGACGAATGACGGTTCCTTTAAATGACGTCATCCAAGATGGCGTCCCTCGAATTCTGATTGGCTGATAGGATTCTATCAGCCAATCGGAATTAAGGTAGGAATATTCTGATTGGCTGATGGAATCAGCCAATCAGAATCAAGTTCAATCCGATTGGCTGATCCGATCAGCCAATAGAATGCAAGCTCAATCTGATTGGCTGATTGGATCAGCCAATCGGATTGAACTTGATTCTGATTGGCTGATTCCATCAGCCAATCAGAATATTCCTACCTTAATTCCGATTGGCTGATAGAATCCTATCAGCCAATCGGAATTTGAGGGACGCCATCTTGGATGACATCATTTAAAGGAACCGTCATTCGTCGTTCAGTCGTCGGCCAGGATGGATGTTCCGCGGTGGAGGTCTTTAGGATGCTGCCGCTTCGCTCCGGATGGATGCCGCTTGGATGAAGACTTCAATCGGATGGAAGACCTCTTCTGCCCCGCTTGGATGAAGACTTCAGCCGGATCATGGACCTCTTCAGCCCCCCGCTTGGGCTTGGATCAGGACATCGGAGGAGCTCTTCTGGACGGATCGGTGTGATACCCGATGAGGTGAAGACAAGGTAGGATGATCTTCAGGGGCTTAGTGTTAGGTTTATTTAAGGGGGGTTTGGGTTAGATTAGGGGTATGTGGGTGGTGGGTTGTAATGTTGGGGGGCTTGGGTATTGTATGTTTTTTTTTACAGGCAAAAGAGCTGTATTTCTTGGGGCATGCCCCGCAAAGGGCCCTGTTCAGGGCTGGTAAGGTAAAAGAGCTTTGAACTTTAGTAATTTAGAATAGGGTAGGGCATTTTTGTATTTTGGGGGGCTTTGTTATTTTATTAGGGGGCTTAGAGTAGGTGTAATTAGTTTAAAATTGTTGTAATATTTTCTTATGTTTGTAAATATTTTTTTATTTTTTGTAACTTAGTTCTTTTTTATTTTTTGTACTTTAGCTAGTTTATTTAATTGTATTTATTTGTAGCAATTGTATTTAATTAATTTATTGATAGTGTAGTGTTAGGTTAATTGTAGGTAATTGTAGGTAGTTTATTTAAATAATTTATTGATAGTCTAGTGTTAGGTTTAATTGAAACTTAAGTTAGGATTTCTTTTACAGGTAAATTTGTAATTATTTTAACTATTTTAGCTATTAAATAGTTGTTAACTATTTAATAGCTATTGTACCTGGTTAAAATAAATACAAAGTTACCTGTAAAATAAATATAAATCCTAAAATAGCTATAATATAATTATAATTTATATTGTAGCTATATTAGGATTTATTTTACAGGTAAGTATTTAGCTTTAAATAGGAATAATTTATTTAATAAGAGTTAATTAATTTCGTTAGATTTAAATTATATTTAACTTAGGGGGGTGTTAGTGTTAGGGTTAGACTTAGCTTTAGGGGTTAATACATTTATTAGAATAGCGGTGAGCTCCAGTCGGCAGATTAGGGGTTAATGTTTGAAGTTAGGTGTCGGCGATGTTAGGGAGGGCAGATTAGGGGTTAATACTATTTTTGATAGGGTTAGTGAGGCGGATTAGGGGTTAATAACTTTATTATAGTAGCGCTCAGGTCCGGTCGGCAGATTAGGGGTTAATAAGTGTAGGCAGGTGGAGGCGACGTTGTGGGGGGCAGATTAGGGGTTAATAAATATAATATAGGGGTCGGCGATGTTAGGGCAGCAGATTAGGGGTACATAAGGATAATGTAAGTAGCGGCGGTTTACGGAGCGGCAGATTAGGGGTTAATAATAATATGCAGGGGTCAGCGATAGCGGGGGCGGCAGATTAGGGGTTAATAAGTGTAAGGTTAGGGGTGTTTAGACTCGGGGTACATGTTAGAGTGTTAAGTGTAGACGTAGGAAGGGTTACCGCATAGCAAACAATGGGGCTGCGTTAGGAGCTGAACGCGGCTTTTTTGCAGGTGTTAGGTTTTTTTTCAGCTCAAACAGCCCCATTGTTTCCTATGGGGGAATCGTGCACGAGCACGTTTTTGAGGCTGGCCGCGTCCGTAAGCAACTCTGGTATCGAGAGTTGAAGCTGCGTTAAAAATGCTCTACGCTCCTTTTTTGGAGCCTAACGCAGCCTTTATGTGGTCTCTCAATACCAGAGTTATTTTTATGGTGCGGCCAGAAAAAAGCCGGCGTTAGTTTTTCGGGTCGTTACCGACAAAACTCCAAATCTAGCCGATAGTTTCCAAAAAATAGATGATGGAAACTATATATATATATATATATATATGTATATATATATATATATATATATATATATACAGTATATAGTTGATGATTCCAAAGTGCCATTGCATTAAAATGTTTTTAATTTTTTCTTTAAAACTTCAATTTGTTTAAAGGGACAGTCAACACCAGAATTTTTATTGTATAAAAAGATAGATAATCTCTTTATTACCCATTCCCCAGTTTTGCATAACCAACACAGTTATAAAGACATAGTGTAGGGCGCGCATGCGCAACAAAGTGCAGATAAGGGTTGGGGTTTCCCGAGCTGGGAATAGTCCAGGGGCTGTTTGGGAGTAGGCACGCCCTGCAAAGAGGCTGGATTAGGCAGGCATTAGTCAACAGGAGCAAAGGAAGGTGGAGCTACCAGGGAGACTTAGGGCGAGGCTCAACAGAGGAATGGCATTCTAACATTTTCTTTTGTTTTAACAGGACGTACATTGGATCGTTGGAATTTTTTAAAATGGCGACCAGGAACAGAAAAATTCCGAGGAGGTTTCTCGACCATGGGGAGTCTGTCTGGAGAACCAGGGCCCTGCAAGCACAAAGGAAGATGAAAAAATTGGAGAAAGGGAAGCCTGGGAGGAAATCAGCAACGTAAGTGGCAGCAGACGGAGCGGTCGGTGTAGTAGTGAGTTTCCCACAGATATCGACCATAAGGCCAGGTCCGGATCTGGTAAGTGAAGGGGGGGTGGGGGAGGCTTCTCCCAGGCCCAGGGCCACAGTCGACAACCAGGATATGGCAGAGGAAGGGCACAGTGGCCCGCTAGTGGGTTCACAGGATAGCAGTGGGGTGCCAGCAATTTTTACTTCCCCACCTGTATCCCCAGGATATACCGCCAGCAAAAGGGCAGAAAGGGCAAAGGGAGGGCAGTATTGCTAGGTGCAGGGACACGTATGGGGAATGGGAACATAATGGGGAGAACGCAGCATTTGAGGACAGGGCGGGAGGAGAGGCCCCTCTACCGCGCCGGAGTGATATAAATATAGTCAATGAGAGGGGGGAAGGCAGGCCCTCTGTAGCAGTGTGGTCAGAATGGGGAAGAGGCAATTTAGCACATGATAGGGGGCAGCAGTGGCCACCGCAGTATGAGGATGGCAGGGCCAAAAGGGGATGGTGTGAACACACGGAAGACAGAAACCAGTGGTGGGGGAGAGGCCCATACAGGGAAACAGGCAGACAGGAGGGAGGGGAGGCATGGTGATGCGGTCCCGGCGAGCCGAACGCACCCCGTAATTACGGGTGGGAGGACAGAGAGTATGGGAGGCAGAGGCCAGAGTACACAGAGAGGTATGAGGACAGAGGATTCCGTCAGAACAGGGAAAGTGAGCAAGCAGGCTTTGGGCAAGGGGAATGGCAGGAGCTTGGCAGGCCAATAAAAAGAAACAGACAGGAAAGAGGGGGAAGGCCTAGAATAATAAGGGATATGGAGGGTAACTCATATATGATAATGGAAGCTGAGGGGCAGAAAGGGGAAAAGCCGGTAATAGAGCTGTTAACTTTTTTAATTTAGATTAGGGTAGAGACATTTTTTTATTTTGGGGGGCTTTGTTATTTTATTAGGGGGCTTAGAGTAGGTGTAATTAGCTTAAAATTCTTGTAATCTTTTTTTTATTTTTTGTAATTTAGTGTTAGTTTTTTTGGTAATTTAGTTTAGTTTATTTAATTGTAGGTAATTGTAGGTAGTTGTAGTTAATTTATTTAATTTATTTATTGATAGTGTAGTGTTAGGTTTAATTGTAACTTAGGTTAGAATTTATTTTACAGGTAATTTCGTAATTATTTTAACTAGGTAGCTATTAAATAGTAAATAACTATTTAATAGCTATTGTACCGAGTTAAAATAAATACAAAGTTGCCTGTAAAATAAATATAAATCCTAAAATAGCTACAATATAATTATTCGTTATATTGTAGCTATATTAGGGTTTATTTTACAGGTAAGTTTTAAATAGGAATACTTTAGTTAATAATATTTAATTTATTTCATTAGATTAAAATTATATTTAATTTAGGGGGGTGTTAGGGTTAGGGTTAGACTTAGCTTTTGGGGTTAATACATTTATTAGAGTAGCGGCGAGCTCCGGTCGGCAGATTATGGGTTAATAAGTGTAGGTAGGTAGCGGCGACGTTGGGGGAGCAGATTAGGGGTTAATAAATATTATGTAGGTGTCGGTGATGTTGGGGGCAGCATATTAGGGGTTCATAGGGATAATGTAGGTGGCGGCAATGTGCGGTCGGCAGATTAGGGGTTAAAAAAATTTATTATAGTGGCGGCGATGTGGGGGGGCCTCGGTTTAGCGGTACATAGGTAGTTTGTGGGTGTTAGTGTACTTTATAAACCGGCGTTAGCCAATAAAGCTCTTAACTACTGACTTTTTTCTGTGGATGGAGTCTTGTCAGTAGAGGCTCTACCGCTCACTTCAGCCAAGACTCTAAATACCGGTCTTAGGAAGATCCCATTGAAAAGATAGGATACGCAATTGGCGTAAGGGGATCTGCGGTATGGAAAAGTCGCGGCTTGAAAGTGAGCGTTAGACCCTTTCCTGGCTGACTCTAAATACCAGCGGGCGGCCAAAAGCAGCGTTAGGAGCCCTTAACACTGCTTTTGACGGCTAACACCAAACTCTAAATCTAGGCGATTGTATCTAAGCCTCTGCAGACTGCCCCCTTGTTTCAGTTCTTTTGACCTACTTTCATTTTAGCCAATCAGTGCTGACTCCTAGGTAACTCCATATGGCACACATGAACTAGCTCCCTCCAGTTTTAAAAAACTGACAAAATGCATTCAGATAAGAGGCAGCCTTCAAGGGCTAAGGAATTAGCATCTGAGCCTACCTAGGTTTAGATTTGAACTAAGAATACCAAAATAGCAAAGCAAAATAGATGATAAAAGTAATTTGGAAAGTAGTTTAAAATTACATTCCCTATCTGAATCATGAAAGTTTATTGTTGACTAGACTGTCCCTTTAAGTCTATGTTGCTAGTCACAAAATCCTTCAAAACCTAAAATGTTTTTGTTTTCTCAAATAAATATTTTGCATGGAAAGCAGAAAACTACAAGCCAGCGCTGATTAACACTTTGGCCATTATTTAATTTTTTTGTATAATATATGTTGGAAAAACTTCTATTCTTTTCATTTTTTGGGAAGAAATGTAAACTTATTTTTACCTAACCTTTCAGGATGATGAAGATTTTCTGCTCTGCAGTCAAATTATTGGGCCAATTCCCCAGATCATCTAACTTTTGAAGAACAGGACTATCTATGTCACTGTTTTTGTCAAGTTCATGCAGTAAAGAGAAATCCTCTGTAACAGCAGTACCATGTTCTTCTGAAAAGCTTGCATTTGCATCCATGTTGGTTGAATGTGATTATTCAGGGTGTGGATTTTTTGTAGTATTTCTCCTTAAATATTAATGCATAGAGCCCTGCATACTAGTAATTAAAGGGACATTAAACCCAATTTTTTTCTTTCATGATTCAGATAGAGAATATCATTTTAAACAACTTTCTGATTTACTTCTGTTATCTAATGTGCTTAATTCTCTTGATATTCCTTCCTGAAAAGCATATCTATATAGATAGGCTCAGTAGCTTCTGATTGATGGCTGCACATATTTGCCTCATGTGATTGGCTCACCCATGTTCATTGCTATTTCTTTAACAAAGGATATCTAAATAATGAAGCAAATTAGATAATAGAAGTAAATTGGAATTGTGTTTAAAATTGTATTCTCTGTCTGAATCATGAAATAAATTTTTTGGGTTTAATGTCCCTTTAATTCTTCTCAACTTTAGTTTGTTCAAATTTTCTGAAATGATGCCGGTCTCTACTGGTGCTGTTTGCACAATACTGACGTTTTGACCTTTTCATGTCTATAAAAAAAAAAGTATACAGCATACAGCAGTGCTTGTCTTTATAAATATATATAGGCGGAGTAGCCCAGTACCTATGGTGGGGAAATCCACTTAGCTGTAGCAGTATTGCACTACAGAGCTTTATCTTTTACAAGCTCCAGTTGCTTGGGTCTTCAGCCTGATTCTATCTAGCGGTGGATTACTTGGTCAATTATGTGTGACACTCATGGTTGAGCTGTATTGGGAGCATGCGTGGCTCGCCAAAGGCAAAAAATAGAGTAACTGTAGGATATCTGCACAGTTCAAATCACTTTGCATAAAAAGATTCAAACAATCCACGATTCCACGCTGTAGAACATCAGTTCTGTGTATCAAACACTCTGTTACAAAGTTACAAGCTGGATCACAGCAGTTCATGTGATATATCCAACATGAGAGATATACAAGGTGAGCAAAAACCCAAACCAGATATTGTCTTTGGTAAGAAAGTTAAAGGTAGTACCTCTATAATTGATCCCTTGTATCTCGTGTCTCAAACACTTGCATGAAACGAAACCAAAAGTTAGGGTGTTTATACTTGCAAGGTGTTTGCTTTCCGTAGCATGTGCAGACTGTATAAAAACTCTGTCAATCAGGGGGCTTAGTCTGACACGTTTTGCAGCACCAAATGATGCAGAGACATAGCTTATCATTTTTAACCAATGAAATCAGGTACATGGCATTTTTGCGTCATCATTGTGCCTGCATATGACATGTTTTCCAGCATTATTTTAAAAGTATTTTAAAAGGCTATCCAGTAAAAGCTACACAAACACTTTGGTATTTTATATAAAATGTTTGGTTATGCATAATGAAACAACTTTTCAATACATTATCTATTGTGCTGACTTTTCAGGTAATTTAGCTCTGAAAATTTAGTAATTTCTAATTCTTAGATTTTAAAATGCACCCTGCTGACTTCTTAGGGCTATAACCCTGCTACATATCTGTCCCTTATTGGCTTTTACTGATAACAACTGCAAGGCAATTAACGTTATACTAAAGTTACAACAGTGGCTCGATTTGTTGTTTTCAGACTGAAGCCCAGACTGGCTCCTCCAAATAAGGAAAATGGGAGGTGGAGTTTGGCTATTGAAAAATAATTGAAGTAGAAAGGATGTTATTTTGTTTTAAAAACATTTAGGGCTCGATTTATGAAATGTCGAGTGGCCATGATTTGCTATAGCGAAACATGTCCGCTTGACATCGCTGCAGGCAGACAACATTCACTTTCCACATGTATCATTGCACAAGCATTTCACCAGAACCATCAATCATTCTGATCGTAGAGGTTAAGGAGCAGTGGTCTTACGACTGCTGCTTCTTAACTTTAAAGGGATGGTACATTTTAATTATTAATGAAATTTGCAAAATGTTTATTTCATGTTTTATAAACAATTTGCATATTTTTTTTATTATTTTTTTACATTATTATATATTCATTATTTTTGTATTATACAATTCCTGTCAATCAATTAATTGGCTCCACCCACCAATGTAGCTTCTCAGCACTTTATAAACATGTACAGCAGTGCCACCTGCTGTGCACATCTCTATTAGAGCTATTCCAATAATTGTATTAAATCTATTCCTCTTGAAACTTGTCCTTTTAAATAGTAAAGTGATGTGTACAACAGTCCTGCCTGCTATACACATCACTGCCATCATGACCTGTGCTTTCATTATTTTATATTTTATATTTCCCTCTTCACATTGTGAGTCTCATATACTAAAGTGATGTGTGCAGCAGTCCTGCCTGCTATACACATCACTGTCATCATACCTGCGCTTTCATGACAAACGAACGCTTTCTATGTTCTTCTAAAAAAATTTCCTTCATTAGATTGACGTGTACAGCAGTCCCGTCTGCTGTACACGCCAGTAGGATCCGAGCCGCGCGTTCAGACACATGAATGCTTCCCGCCCGCTGTACACGTCAATCTTCTTGAAGGAGCAATCAGATTGTAGGAGAAGTGGCTAAAAGCATCCACTAGTTGAACTCCCCCATTTATTGTGAACGGTTTCTTCCTTGTGACGTGTACAGCGGGCGGGACTGCTGTACACGTCAATCAAATGAAGGTAAAAAAAAGAAGAAGGAAGGAAGCATTCATGTGTCTGAACGCGCGGCTTGGATCCTACTGGCGTGTACAGCGGGCGGGACTGCTGTACGCGTCAATCTAATGAAGGAAAAAAGTTAGAAGAACATAGAAAGCGTTCTTTTGTCATGAAAGCGCAGGTATGATGACAGTGATGTGTATAGCAGGCAGGACTGCAGTACACATCACTTTAGTATATGAGACTCACAATGTGAAGAGGGAAATATAAAATAATGAAAGAGCAGGTATGATGACAGTGATGTGTATAGCAGGCAGGACTGCAGTACACATCACTTTAGTATATGAGACTCACAATGTGAAGAGGGAAATATAAAATAATGAAAGAGCAGGTATGATGACAGTGATGTGTATAGCAGGCAGGACTGCAGTACACATCACTTTAGTATATGAGACTCAAAATGTGAATAGGGAAAGGGGAAATAAAAAATAATGAAAGCGCAGGTATGATCCTAGTAATGTGTATAGCAGGCAGGACTGCTGTACACATTTCTAGAATCATCAGTAATACAAATTGTAAGTAAAATGTAAAAAAAAGAGCAATTAAAAAAATTAGAAATTTTGTTGAACATCTATAAGTTGAGGTAAATTATAAATCCTATATTGTGTGCCACTCATGCTGAAAAGTAATAAGCACTGACAGACTGTGGTTACTATTATGGCCTAGATTTAGTCGGCTAGATTTAGAGTTTTGTCGGTAACGATCCGAAAAGCTAACGCCGGCTTTTTTCTGGCCGCACCATAAAAATAACTCTGGTATTGAGAGTCCACATAAAGGCTGCGTTAGGCTCCAAAAAAGGAGCGTAGAGCATATTTAACGCAGCTTCAACTCTCGATACCAGAGTTGCTTATGGACGCGGCCAGCCTCAAAAACGTGCTCGTGCACGATTCCCCCATAGGAAACAATGGTGCTGTTTGAGCTGAAAAAAAACCTAACACCTGCAAAAAAGCCGCGTTCAGCTCCTAACGCAGCCCCATTGTTTGCTATGCGGAAACACTTCCTACGTCTGCACCTAACACTCTAACATGTACCCCGAGTCTAAACACCCCGAACCTTACACTTATTAACCCCTAATCTGCCGCCCCCGCTATCGCTGACCCCTGCATATTATTATTAACCCCTAATCTGCCGCTCCGTAAACCGTCGCTACTTACATTATCCCTATGTACACCTAATCTGCTGCCCTAACATTGCCGACCCCTATATTATATTTATTAACCCCTAATCTGCCCCCCACAACGTCGCCTCCACCTGCCTACACTTATTAACCCCTAATCTGCCGACCGGACCTGAGCGCTACTATAATAAAGTTATTAACCCCTAATCCGCCTCACTAACCCTATAATAAATAGTATTAACCCCTAATCTGCCCTCCCTAACATCGCCGACACCTAACTTCAATTATTAACCCCTAATCTGCCGACTGGAGCTCACCGCTATTCTAATAAATGTATTAACCCCTAAAGCTAAGTCTAACCCTAACACTAACACCCCCCTAAATTAAATATAATTTTAATCTAACGAAATTAATTAACTCTTATTAAATAAATTATTCCTATTTAAAGCTAAATACTTACCTGTAAAATAAATCCTAATATAGCTACAATATAAATTAAAATTATATTATAGCTATTTTAGGATTAATATTTATTTTACAGGTAACTTTGTATTTATTTTAAGAAGAACTGAAAAACAGAGGGGCGCTTACGTTCCTGGGTTAAGTCTGTGAGCTGTAGAAAAGCCGGTTGCTCTGTTGAGCAGGAAGTAGATCCACTGTAATAGCGTGTTGCAGGTGTCAGTGATAGTCTGCTTCCTGTGTCACTGTAGTGATGAGCGCTGCCTGAGACAAAGGGGGGTGTATTCTCCAAACACCTCCAGCAGGTAGTAGTCTGTGAAAAGAAAGCAAAGACAGGCGCAGCCCAATTCAAGTGTAGTATTCTTTAATTCAGTGTAAGTGCACACATACAAATGGCTACTTACAAGAGGCACAAATAAAATCTGCATATAAAGGTATCTTTACATCCAAACTGTGTTATGATATAACATACAGCTATGAAACAAACTCTACGCGTTTCGTCTGAGGACGCCCAGACTTTCTCAAGAGATGAAAAATTAGACTTCTAATTTTTCATCTCTTGAGAAAGTCTGGGCGTCCTCAGACGAAACGCGTAGAGTTTGTTTCATAGCTGTATGTTATATCATAACACAGTTTGGATGTAAAGATACCTTTATATGCAGATTTTATTTGTGCCTCTTGTAAGTAGCCATTTGTATGTGTGCACTTACACTGAATTAAAGAATACTACACTTGAATTGGGCTGCGCCTGTCTTTGCTTTCTTTTCACAGACTTGTATTTATTTTAACCAGGTACAATAGCTATTAAATAGTTAAGAACTATTTAATAGCTAAAATAGTTAAAATAATTACAAAATTACCTGTAAAATAAATCCTAACCTAAGTTACAATTAAACCTAACACTACACTATCAATAAATTAATTAAATAAAATACCTATAATTATCTACAATTAAATCTAACACTACACTATCAATAAATAAATTAAATACAATACCTACAAATAACTACAATGAAATAAACTATCTAAAGTACAAAAAATAAAAAAGAACTAAGTTACAAAAAATAAAAATATATTTGCAAACATAAGAAAAATATTACAATTTTAAACTAATTACACCTACTCTAAGCCCCCTAATAAAATAACAAAGCCCCCCAAAATAAAAAAATGCCCTACCCTATTCTAAATTACTAAAGTTCAAAGCTCTTTTACCTTACCAGCCCTGAACAGGGCCCTTTGCAGGGCATGCCCCAAGAAGTTCAGCTCTTTTGCCTGTAAAGAAAAACATACAATACCCCCCCCCCAACATTACAACCCACCACCCACATACCCCTAATCTAACCCAAACCCCCCTTAAATAAACCTAACACTAAGCCCCTGAAGATCTTCCTACCTTATCTTCACCATACCAGGTTCACCGATCGATCCAGAAGAGCTCCTCCGATGTCCTGATCCAAGCCCAAGCGGGGGGCTGAAGAGGTCCATGATCCGGCTGAAGTCTTCATCCAAGCGGGGCAGAAGAGGTCTTCCATCCGATTGAAGTCTTCATCCAAGCGGGATCTTCTATGGTCATCCATCCGGAGCGGAGCGGCAGGATCCTGAAGACCTCCGACGCGGAACATCCATCCTGGCCGACGACTGAACGACGAATGACGGTTCCTTTAAATGATGTCATCCAAGATGGCATCCCTCGAATTCCAATTGGCTGATAGGATTCTATCAGCCAATCGGAATTAAGGTAGGAATATTCTGATTGGCTGATTCCATCAGCCAATCAGAATCAAGTTCAATCCGATTGGCTGATCCAATCAGCCAATCGGATTGAACTTGATTCTGATTGGCTGATTCTAACGCTGGTTTTAGGCTACCGCCGGTATTTGTAGTCACTCAAAAAAGGGTCTAACACTCACTTTTCAGCCGCGACTTTTCCATACCGCAGATCCCCTTACGTAAATTGTGTATCCTATCTTTTCAATGGGATTTTTCTAACTCCGGTATTTAGAGTCGTGTCTGAAGTGAGGGTTAGAAATCTAACGACAAAACTCCAGCCGCAGGAAAAAAGTCAGTAGTTAAGAGCTTTCTGGGCTAACGCCGGTTTATAAAGCTCTTAACTACTGTACTCTAAAGTACACTAACACCCATAAACTACCTATGTACCCCTAAACCAATGTCCCCCCACATCGCCACCACTCGATTAGATTTTTTTAACCCCTAATCTGCCGACCGCCACCTACGTTATCCTTATGTACCCCTAATCTGCTGCCCCTAACACCGCCGACCCCTATATTATATTTATTAACCCCTAATCTGCCCCCCACAACGTCGCCGCCAGCTACCTACACTTATTAACCCCTAATCTGCTGACCGCAAAGCGCCGCCACCTACGTTATCCTTATGTACCCCTAATCTGCTGCCCCTAACACCGCCGACCCCTATATTATATTTATTAACCCCTAATCTGCCCCCCTCAACGTCGCCTCCACCTGCCTACAATTATTAACCCCTAATCTGCCGAGCGGACCGCACCGCTACTATAATAAAGTTATTAACCCCTAATCCGCCTCACTAACCCTATAATAAATAGTATTAACCCCTAATCTGCCCTCCCTAACATCGCCGACACCTAACTTCAATTATTAACCCCTAATCTGCCGATCGGAGCTCACCGCTATTCTAATAAATGTATTAACCCCTAAAGCTAAGTCTAACCCTAACACTAACACCCCCTAAATTAAATATAATTTTAATCTAACGAAATTAATTAACTCTTATTAAATAAATTATTCCTATTTAAAGCTAAATACTTACCTGTAAAATAAATCCTAATATAGCTACAATATAAATTATAATTACATTGTAGCTATTTTAGGATTAATATTTATTTTACAGGCAACTGTAATTATTTTAACCAGGTACAATAGCTATTAAATAGTTAAGAACTATTTAATAGCTACCTAGTTAAAATAATTACAAAATAACCTGTAAAATAAATCCTAACCTAAGTTACAATTAAACCTAACACTATACTATCATTAAATTAATTAAATAAAATACCTATAATTACCTACAATTAAACCTAACACTACACTATCAATACATTAATTAAATACAATATCTACAAATAACTACAATGAAATAAACTAACTAAAGTACAAAAAATAAAAAAGAACTAAGTTACAAAAAATAAAAAAATATTTACAAACATAAGAAAAATATTACAACAATTTTAAACTAATTACACCTACTCTAAGCCCCCTAATAAAATAACAAAGACCCCCAAAATAAAAAATGCCCTACCCTATTCTAAATTACTAAAGTTCAAAGCTCTTTTACCTTACCAGCCCTGAACAGGGCCCTTTGCGGGGCATGCCCCAAGAAGTTCAGCTCTTTTGCCTGTAAAAAAAAACATACAATACCCCCCCCCCAACAATTACAACCCACCACCCACATACCCCTAATCTAACACAAACCCCCCTTAAATAAACCTAACACTAAGCCCCTGAAGATCATCCTACCTTGTCTTCACCTCACCAGGTATCACCGATCCGTCCTGGCTCCAAAATCTTCATCCAACCCAAGCGGGGGCTGGCGATCCATCATCCGGTGGCTGAAGAGGTCCAGAAGAGGCTCCAAAGTCTTCATCCTATCCGGGAAGAAGAGGCGATCCGGACCGGCAACCATCTTGATCCAAGCGGCATCTTCTATCTTCATCCGATGACGACCGGCTCCATCCTGAAGACCTCCACCGCGGACCCATCTTCTTCCGGCGACATTCAACTGAAGAATGACGGTTCCTTTAAGGGACGTCATCCAAGATGGCGCCCCTCGAATTCCGATTGGCTGATAGGATTCTATCAGCCAATCGGAATTAAGGTAGGAATATTCTGATTGGCTGATGGAATCAGCCAATCAGAATCAAGTTCAATCCGATTGGCTGATACAATCAGCCAATCAGATTGAGCTCACATTCTATTGGCTGATCGGAACAGCCATGGGTCCGCGGTGGAGGTCTTCAGGATGGAGCCGGTCGTCATCGGATGAAGATAGAAGATGCCGCTTGGATCAAGATGGTTGCCGGTCCGGATCGCCTCTTCTTCCCGGATAGGATGAAGACTTTGGAGCCTCTTCTGGACCTTATGTTTGTAAATATTTTTTTATTTTTTGTAACTTAGTTCTTTTTTATTTTTTGTACTTTAGTTAGTTTATTTCATTGTAGTTATTTGTAGGAATTGTATTTAATTTATTTATTGATAGTGTAGTGTTAGTTTTAATTATAGGTAATTGTAGGTATTTTATTTAATTAATTTAATGATAGTATAGTGTTAGGTTTAATTGTAACTTAGGTTAGGATTTATTTTACAGGTAATTTTGTAATTATTTTAACTAGGTAACTATTAAATAGTTATTAACTATTTAATAGCTATTGTACATGGTTAAAATAATTACAAAGTTGCCTGTAAAATAAATATTAATCCTAAAATAGCTATAATATAATTATAATTTATATTGTAGCTATATTAGGATTTATTTTACAGGTAAGTATGTTTCTTTAAATAGGAATAATTTATTTAATAAGAGATTATTAATTTCGTTAGATGTAAATTATATTTAATTTAGGGGGGTGTTAGTGTTAGGGTTAGACTTAGCTTTAGGGGTTAATACATTTATTAGAATAGCGGTGAGCTCCAGTCGGCAGATTAGGGGTTAATAATTGAAGTTAGGTGTCGGCGATGTTAGGGAGGGCAGATTAGGGGTTAATACTATTTATTATAGGGTTAGTGAGGCGGATTAGGGGTTAATAACTTTATTATAGTAGCGCTCAGGTCCGGTCGGCAGATTAGGGGTTAATAAGTGTAGGCAGGTGGAGGCGACGTTGTGGGGGGCAGATTAGGGGTCAATAAATATAATATAGGGGTCGGCGATGTTAGGGCAGCAGATTAGGGGTACATAGGGATAATGTAAGTAGCGGCGGTTTACGGAGCGGCAGATTAGGGGTTAATAATAATATGCAGGGGTCAGCGATAGCGGGGGCATCAGATTAGGGGTTAATAAGTGTAAGGTTAGGGGTGTTTAGACTCGGGGTACATGTTAGAGTGTTAGGTGCAGACGTAGGAAGTGTTTCCGCATAGCAAACAATGGGGCTGCGTTAGGAGCTGAACGCGGCTTTTTTGCAGGTGTTAGGTTTTTTTTCAGCTCAAACAGCCCCATTGTTTTCTATGGGGGAATCGTGCACGAGCACGTTTTTGAGGCTGGCCGCTTGCGTAAGCAACTCTGGTATCGAGAGTTGAAGCTGCGTTAAATATGCTCTACGCTCCTTTTTTGGAGCCTAACGCAGCCTTTATGTGGACTCTCAATACCAGAGTTATTTTTATGGTGCGGCCAGAAAAAAGCCGGCGTTAGCTTTTCGGGTCGTTACCGACAAAACTCTAAATCTAGCCGTAAGTTTGTAATGAAATACATATGTTCAATAGTCCAGATGGCTAAGCTTTTGATTGGGTAGAAAAAAGGGAGGGAAAAAAAAACAAAGGAGGGAGGCTGGCAGGGGAGCATTATCTATAAGATATTAGATGAATAAAACATGTATTTCAAATAAGTAATAAAAAAAGAAGAGGTTTTTATAACAAATATGGCATAAACTTTAATTTTTAAAAAAGTTATATTGAAGAGTTTACCATCCCTTTAATTTCAGGTGAGCCTGAAACAATGGGCCTCCGAAGCAGCTTTCGCTACTTGAAAAATGAAGTCCTTAGACTTGGCTGATATGTTATTCTATAGGAACACAACAGAAATGTGTTTACTGTCCCTTTAACTGTCCAGTTTTTTTTAAAGCGATGGTACATTTCAGACTTTAAGAATGTTGCAATGAAAAATATATTAATGTACAAGCAAACACATAATTGTTTTTAAAACAAAGTGTACATATATTTTATAACAAAAGATTTATAATCCTACTTGGTATCTTCTGTTCCTCCACACCTCTTTATTTCTCTTCATTTCTGTTAGCTAGGCTGTGACATAGAGAGCAGTCCCACCCACTCTCTACATAGGCTTCCTAAGGGCTTTCAAATGGCTGGACTTCAGGAATGTCATATGACACACACACTGATTGGATGTTCATTGGAATTGTCATAAAAAATCATAGTGGGCCGGCATAACATTGTAATAGAAGCATTAGTATAGGCACAGATATAACCCTTTTTAATGGATAGATAAAAAAATATAATACACATATACTTTTTTATTGGCATAGATTGCATATGTGGCATTTGATTAGCTGAAGATTACCATGACTTTAAAGTCCCCCGGGTGTCAGCTAAATGTAATAGGTCTCCCATGCCTTATTCATTAAAAAAATTGCCTCAGAAGAATTGAGACTGTGCAAGCATTATTCTATAGGGCCGATTTATCAAGGGCCGAATAGCTCCTGATGCACCTGTTTCTGCACGAGCCTTCAGGCTTGCCAGAAACAGAAGTTATGAACCAGCGGTCTTAAGACCGCTGCTCCTTAACTGGTCTGCTGCCTCTGAGGTTGCGGACATCAATCCGCCCGATCCTATACGATCAGGTTGATTGACACCCAATGATAGCGGCCAAACTGCAGGGGGCGGCATTGCACAAGCAGTTCACTAGAACTGGTCTGTGAATTCTCCTGTCAGTGTACATGTGTTACTTATAGCTTAATGAGTAAAAATGATATGTACAAGTTACTAGCAGCCAACCAGACAAATGACTGCTCAGTTATGAAAAATATACATGTTCCGGTCCAAGGTGACCCCACCTACCACCTGTTTCCAGTAAGCCCCAGGTTGTCCAGTATTTCTGTAGAGGACAGTTGGCAACCCTATCGCAGAAAGATTTAGTGCTCATGCTGCTTCTTACACAATATAACAAGTAAAACATAATCTGCATAAATAAAAATGCAACTTGTACCTTAAAATGTCACTGCGCCTTGCCCACTTCTGCCAGGACTGTTTTTTCTATTTTTCTATTGCCTTCACAAGACGTGGGTGTACCTAGCTCACGCCTGCTGCCTGCTAACCTCTGACCTCAGACAGATGTGGGAAAATGTTGTCTTTTATTAGGTGGCCCTAGCACATGTGCATTTTGATTCTCTGCCCCTGCTGAGCTATCTGTTTATTGTAGTCCCATTCCACAAGGCCGCAGAACTGCCTTCTCACAACCAAAAACATTAATTAAGCAGGGCAACTGTGTGAGAAGTGCAATGCCAACAAACTGCCTTAAAATAGCAGAGCAAGGTCGTGATCACATATTTGGCGACGAGCGCAAAACCCAGAGTCGCCAATTTTTAGCCTTGCGCTGAGTAAAAAAGTACTGTAACTCCCTGGAAGCCTTAACAAACACCTAACGCATGTGCAATATCAACCTTTAAACTGCCATCCCCCCACATCTCACTTTCTAATAAACGTATTAACACCTAAACTGCCATCCCCCCACATTGCAATGTCTAATAAACATAGTAACCCCTAATCCGCCATCCCCCACATCGAAAACTACCTAATAAATGTATTAACTCCTAAACCACCAACCCCCACAACGAAAAGTACCTAATAAAACTATTAACCACTAATCCGTCAACCTCCACAAAGCAAACACCTAATTAACCTATTAACCCCTAATCAGCCAAACCCCTGCAAAGCAAAGACCTAATTAACCTATTAACCCCTAATCTGCCAACTTCCAAAACGCAAACACAAAATTAATCTATTAACCCCTAATCCACCAACCCCCCATATCAAACACCTAATTAACCTATTAACCCCTAATCCGCCAACCCCCCCAAAACCCAAAGTATCTAAATAAACTATTAAACCCTAATCCGCTAACCCCCACAACACAAAGTATTAACCCAATAACTAAGCCCCCTAACCTAACACCCCCTAACTTAATCCCAATTAAAACACTGAAATAAATTAAAAAGATACTAAATTAAAAATAATTAAAGATTAGAAAAAAATAAAAAACCTAAATTACTAAAAAAAAAACTCTAAAATTATCCAAAATGAAAAAAAACTTACATTACAGAAAAAAAACTAACATTACAAAAAACAAAAACATAAGATTACAAAATATAAAAAGCTAACATTACAAAAAATAACAAATTGAATTATTTAAAGAAATAAAAATCCTATTATAATACCCCCTGAAACTCCCACCAAATAAACCCCTCCCCCTAATCTATAAATAAACTACCAATAGCCCTTAAAGGGCCTTTTGTAGGGCATTGCGCTAAAGTTAACAGCTCATTTGCAAAAAAAAGTAAACCCCAGCCCCCAAAATAAAAAAGCCTAACTTAAAAAAACCTTAATCTAACCATTGCCCCGAAAAGGGCATTTGTATTGTCATTCAGCTCTTTTGCAGCCCATAAAAAATAAAAAAGCCCTAAAATAAAAAAAAACAAAACTAACACTTACCCCAAAATAGGTACTCACCATTGCTGAAGTCTGGCAATCCATCTTCTTCCCGGCGGCGAAAGGTCTTCATCCAGGTGGCTCCAGCTTCATCCATCGCATGTCCATCTTCTATCTTCTTGGCGGAGGCACGGAGGAGGAGCGGTCGGCGGAGGCGCGGAGCTGGAGGCCTATTGGCTGAAAAATTCAAATTATCCAATAGGATGAGAGCTGAATACATCCTATTGGCTGTTTTGAATTTTAAGCCAATAGGAATGCATGGGTACCCGCATATAAAAGGGGTACCTTGCATTCAATCTTCAGTGTTCGGCAGACGATCGCATGAAGAGAACCTCCATGTCGCCGATGGCCTCCGTGCCTCCGCGAAGAAGATAGAAGATGGATCCACGATGGATGAAGATGGAGCCGCCTGGATGAAGACCATTCGCCGCCAGGAAGAAGACGGATCGACGGACTTCAGCAGTGGTGAGTACCAATTTTGGGGTTAGTGTTTTTTATTTATTTTTATTGAAGGGCTTTTTTATTTTTTATGGGCTGCAAAAGAGCTGAATGCCTTTTTAAGGGCAATGCCCAAACAAATACCCTTTTTGGAGCAATGGGTAGATTAGCTTTTTTTAAATTAGTTTTTTTTATTTTGGGGGGTTGGGGGGGGGGTTGTTAGCAAAAGAGCTGTTAACTTTAGGGCAATGCCCCACAAAAGGCATTTTAAAGGGCTATTGGTAGTTTATTTATAGATTGGGGGTGGTTTTATTTTGGGGTGTTTTTTTTTAAACGGGTATTAGAATAGGAATATTTTTTTTTATTTTGGATAATTTAGTTTGTTATTTTTTTAATGTCAGCTTTTTTTTAAAAATATCAATAGTTTTTAAGGCATTTCAAATACATATAACAAATCGTATTTTACAACAGTATCAGACATGGTTTAGGCATATTAAATACAGAGTGAATGCACTGCAAAAAATTGTTGAAATTTATTAAACATTCCAATAAGAAAAAAATAGTCCAATTCACTGTATAGCATATGAATACCTTACTTTTTTCCTTACAGTGTGGCATAATTACAGGACCTCAGTAGATGAATATGAGTTAAATCCCAATAGAGTTATAGTCATTTCCTAAGTTACCATCTCTAGGCCGACCTATTAGTTAAAGGAAAATTAAACCCCAAAAAATTATTTTATGATTCAGATAGAGAATACAATTTTAAACAACATTCCAGTTTACTTCTATTACCTAATTTGCTGCAATTTTTAGATATCCTTTGTTAAAGGAATATCAATGCACATTGGTGAGCCAATCACATGAGTCATCTATGTGCCGCCATCAGAAGCTACTGAGCCTATCTAGATATGCTTTTCAGGAAAGAATATCAAGAGAATGAAGTACATTAGATAATAGATGTGAATTAGAAAGTTGTTTAAAATGGCATTCTCTCTCTGAATCATGAAAGAAAAAAATTGGGTTTAAAGGGACACTGAACCCAAATTTTTTCTTTTGTGATTTAGATAAAGCATGCAATTTTAAGCAACTTTCTAATTTACTCCTATTTTTCTTCGTTCTCTTGCTATCTTTATTTGAAAAAGAAGGCATCTAAGCTTTTTTTTAATTCAGAACTCTGGACAGCACTTTTTTATTGGTGGATGAATATATCCACCAATCAGCAAGGACAACCCAGGTTGTTCACCAAAAATGGGCCGGCATCTAAACTTACATTCTTGCATTTCAAATAAAGATGCCAAGAGAATGAAGGAAATTTGATAATAGGAGTAAATTAGAAAGTTGCTTAAAATTTCATGCTCTATCTGAATCACAAAAGAAAAAATTTGGGTTCAGTGTCCCTTTAAAGTCCCTTTAAAGCTTATCTGAGGTCATACCACCGTAAGGTCAATGTATCTTGGGGAAGGAAAAGGTTAATGTAGCGGTCTGTTTGAGGTGGGGAGAAAAAAAAGTTATAAGTAGGTGGGTTAGTTAATTTACATAGATCTTCATCCATGGTGACCAAATTTCCTAATAAAGCTCAATCGTATCTCTAATACGGAAAGCATACTCCTCCATCTTTTTAAAATACTGTAATTTAGATAGTTCAGCACCATTTGAAGTGAGGGTGGAACGCTCTGTTTGCATGCTCTAGCTATCATGAGTTTAACTGTTGTCAGGAAGTACACTAAGAAAATATTTCTAGCTTGAGGCAATTTGGGGATGGAGAAATGGCGCAGACCCAGCTCAGGGCTGAATTGAATGTTATAATTCATATTGTCTACGAAATTAAAGCAGTCTTTCCAAAACTTCCGTAGCCTAGGGCATTCCCACCAGATATGCATCTATGTCCTGATTTGCCCACACAATCTCCAGCACAAAGGTGAAGAATTCGTATACATTTTGTGGAGGCGAGTAGGCACCAGATGCCATCTCACCACCACTTTATAGTGCAATTCCCAGAGCGTGGCAAAGTGTAAAATTTTTATAGCAAATAAAAGCTCCCCATTCCAAACCTTGGCATCCACAGCCAGGCCCATGGGGCCTAGTATATCAACGCGTCTACTTTACCTGCCTTCGCCGGCCCAATACGCCCGCCTAAGCTCGTCTACCATCGCCACTGCGGACCTAAAAAATTTCGCCTAAGTTATCAAAAAATCTGTCAAAAAGCTGCGCACCAAGTACGGGGCGATGAGCAGTGGACTGTGATAGTTATCACTCATCCGATCTCGCTGCTCTTCGGCTTTTTGACAGCTTTATTGCTAGCCTGTCACTAAGCACCCACACTAAACTACACTGTTCTACCCCTAAATAAAGTTATTAACCCCTAAACCGCCGCAACTATAATAAATGTATTAACCCCTAAACCGCCGCTCCCGGACCCCGCCGCAACCTATAATAAACTTATTAACCGCTAATCTGCCCCCCCTACACCGTCGCCACCTATAATACATTTATTAACCCCTATCCTGCCCCCCCTACACTGCCGCCACTGTAATAAAATTATTAACCCCTAAACCTAAGTCTAACACCCCCCTAACTTAAATATTAATTAAATACATCTAAATATTATAACTATTATTAACTAAATTAATCCTATTTAAAACTAAATACTTACCTTTAAAATAAACCCTAATATAGCTACAATATAAATAATAATTATATTGTAGCTATCTTAGGATTTATTTTTATTTTACAGGCAACTTTCAATTTATTTTAACTAGGTACAATAGCTATTAAATAGTTAATAACTATTTAATAGCTACCTAGTTAAAATAAAGAGAAATTAACCTGTAAAATAAAAACTAACCTAAGTTACAATTACACCTAACACTACACTATACTTTAATACATTATTCCTATTTAAAACTAAATACTTACCTGTAAAATAAACCCTAAGATATCTACAATGTAATTAATAATTACATTGTAGCTATTTTAGGATTTATATTTATTTTACAGGTAACTTTGTATTTATTTTAGCTAGTTAGAATAGTTATTAAATAGTTATTAACTATTTAATAACTACCTAGCTAAAAGAAATACAAAATTACCTGTAAAATAAATCCTAACCTAAGTTACAATTAAACCTAACACTACACTATCATTAAATTAATTAAATAAATTAGCTACAAATAACTACAATTAAATTAAATTAAATAAACTAACTAAAGTACAAAAAATAAAAAAAGCTAAGTTACAAAAAATAAAAAAAATAAGTTACAAACGTTTAAAAAATATTACAACAATTTTAAGCTACTTACACCTAATCTAAGCCCCCTAATAAAATAACAAAGCCCCACAAAATAAAAAAATTCCCTACCCTATTCTGCATTCAAAAGTTACCAGCTCTATTACCTTACCAGCCCTTAAAAGGGCCTTTTGCGGGGCATGCCCCAAAGAAAACAGCTCTTTTGCCTGTAAAATAAAAATACAACCCCCCCAACATTAAAACCCACCACCCACATACCCCTAATCTAACCCAAACCCCCCTTAAATAAACCTAACACTACCCCCCTGAAGATCATCCTACCTTGAGCCGTCTTCAGCCAGCCGACCACCGATGGAACCGAAGAGGAGATCCGGAGCGGCAGAAGTCATCATCCAAGGGGCGCTGAAGAAGTCTTCCATCCGATTGAAGTCAACATCCAGGCGGCGCTGAAGAAGTCTTCCATCCGATAGAAGTCTTCATCCATGCGGCGTCTTCAATCTTCATCCATCCGGAGCGGAGCCATCTTCAGACGAGAAGACGCGGAGCAATCCTCTTCTTCCCGACAACTAACGACGAATGAGTTATTGTGGCTGTCCAAAGGATCCGTAGATACAGACGTCAGGTGGTCCAAGGACGTATCTGATTGGTTGAAAGAACTGTTCCTTTTGCCGGGTATCGTTTGAAAATTGCAATTGGACGCCCTGGATTCCCTGCTGCCTTATGTTCTGGTGAAGCCGTATTGATTGATTTTTTGTACACTGCTGTCTTTTTACTATTTTTGAATCGTATGTGCGCTTTCTCTTTCCTTTCTACTGCAGTTCCTTTAAGGGACGTCATCCAAGATGGCGTCCCTTCAATTCCGATTGGCTGATAGGATTCTATCAGCCAATCGGAATTAAGGTAGGAAAAATCTGATTGGCTGTTCTGATCAGCCAATAGAATGCGAGCTCAATCTGATTGGCTGATTGGATCAGCCAATCGGATTGAACTTCAATCTGATTGGCTGATTCAATCAGCCAATCAGATTTTTCCTACCTTAATTCCGATTGGCTGATAGAATCCTATCAGCCAATCGGAATTGAAGGGACGCCATCTTGGATGACGTCCCTTAAAGGAACCTTCATTCGTCGTTAGTCGTCGGGAAGAAGAGGATGGCTCCGCGTTGGCTCGTCTGAAGATGGCTCCGCTCCGGATGGATGAAGATTGAAGACGCCGCATGGATAAAGACTTCTATCGGATGGAAGACCTCTTCAGCGCCGCCTGGATGTTGACTTCAATCGAATGGAAGACTTCTTCAGCGCCCCTTGGATGATGACTTCTGCCGCTCCGGATCTCCTCTTCGGTTCCATCGGTGGTCGGCTGGCTGAAGATGGCTCAAGGTAGGATGATCTTCAGGGGGGTAGTGTTAGGTTTATTTAAGGGGGGTTTGGGTTAGATTAGGGGTATGTGGGTGGTGGGTTTTAATGTTGGGGGGGTTGTATTTTTATTTTACAGGCAAAAGAGCTGTTTTCTTTGGGGCATGCCCCGTAAAAGGCCCTTTTAAGGGCTGGTAAGGTAATAGAGCTGGTAACTTTTTAAAGTAGAATAGGGTAGGGACATTTTTTATTTTGGGGTGTTTTTTTATTTTATTAGGGGGCTTAGATTAGGTGTAAGTAGCTTAAAATTGTTGTAATATTTTTTAAATATTTGTAACTTATTTTTTTATTTTTTGTAACAGCTTTTTTTATTTTGTGTACTTTAGTTAGTTTATTTAATTTAATTTAATTGTAGTTATTTGTAGCTAATTTATTTAATTAATTTAATGATAGTGTAGTGTTAGGTTTAATTGTAACTTAGGTTAGGATTTATTTTACAGGTAATTTTGTATTTCTTTTAGCTAGGTAGTTATTAAATAGTTAATAACTATTTAATAACTATTCTAACTAGCTAAAATAAATATAAAGTTACCTGTAAAATAAATATAAATCCTAAAATAGCTACAATGTAATTATTAATTACATTGTAGCTATCTTAGGGTTTATTTTACAGGTAAGTATTTAGTTTTAAGAATATCAATTGCTAACCGCAATTGAAAGAATGTACTTGAATAGCACTCAACAGCACAGGGTCAAATACTTGCTAATGATACCATAGGTAAAGAAGCCCTAAGAAAGGCGGATTTTTAAAACTTAACTTTTAATATAAATGTTAAAATTAAAATGTGAAAATTAAAAAGTCACAGACAGTGTGATAGTGAATGAATGCGGCCCTGAGGGAGAGTTTTTCTCTCCGGGATCAAGGTATATCTATTCTAAAAACCCCGGTATGATCTCCAGAGGATATAACATAAGTCATATATGGTATATATTTTCAATTTTAACATACCACATATGTAATCTCGCCCCAAGTGTGTGGCAAGTGCGAGACCAGCCAAATTGTGAGGCTGACGGCGTCTCACCTCTAGCACCCACCTGGAGCCAATACAACAAATGTTAGAGCTCATCAAAACAATTAATAAAAGAGTTTTAACAGGATGGGAAAGGAAACTGAAATCTGGTGGACATTTCTTGTAGTCTGACAATGTATTCTTTCTTTAAGAACAAAAAAAGCAGGAAATAGTTTTGATCAGGAGCACTTCAAGATGTCAGACCTTGCCTTTTTTTTCTAGAAATTATTAATTTTTCACAATGTATTTTTTTATCTCCTTCTACAATGATAATTATTCAAGTTGGGTGGTTGAACAGCCAATAATCACAAACATAAAATAAGCAGCATAGCCCACAGTGCAACACACACATATATTATACAGTATATATATATATATATATATATATATATATATATATATATATATATATATATATATATATATAAATAAGAAATATATAATATAATTATTAATCCCCATATAAAATTAAAAAAAGGTAAAGATATGAGCAACAGATAAATTAATTACTTATGGTACAGATACAGAAACTTGCATATATATGCTATATTTATGTATTGTGCAGCTATGATTTCATTTCACTAGACTGCGTGAACACATTTAATTAAAATTTGGCAGTTTTATGAGCACCCTAATAGACTGAAAAAACTGAGAAAATTGTTCATGTATTTTTCCCTTTATTAATTGTGGAATAATTACGAGATTCCGTAATGCTTATTTCAATTAAACCATGGGTCATGCTATTAATGTTTTTCACTGGCCAATTTTGGGTTATTCGTATTTAGAATATTAAAGTTTAAGTATAATTTCTGTGGCACTCCACAGCTTCCCTGAGAACTGTTATTAGTGGAGTTTTTTATTATTTTAATTTTTTTAATAAAACGAAATCTGAAGCTACTATACATTTAGCCAGCTGTATTTTAAATGCTGCTTTCCATTACAAATACAACCCAGTCAGAAGCAGCATCAGGTGTGTATTATGGCCTAGGCCAACAAGGCCAGTGCATAGGGCAGCAGATTTGGGAGGGGCAGCGCATCTGCCCTGTCCTCTCTCTAAAAGCTAGTATACAGTACAATGAGCGATAAAGTGCAGGCTTTTACAAGGAAGACAAGGCACGTGCGCTGATTAAGGTCACTCTTCATAGGTAGTGCTCCTTTAAACCGTTGCTTCATTTAGAGCCACCGGCATTTTTGCAGGGGAAGCGTTCTTGGGGAGAAACTTGCCCGGGGATATGCTTACAAGGTGAGGCTGGAGGAGAAGACCTTGTACCGATATGCTGCCTTCCCTTGTCAGCTGTGGTGGGTCTGCGAGCACAGTGCTTATTGCAGGTCTTAGTAACTAACAGACTGGATGCGCCTGTGCACTGCTTAGATCAGTTTGTGATGTATAATCATAAACTCTAATAGCTAGCTTTCTCTGCATTCATGAACCCACTGAGTAAATAGTAAACTGACACTTACAAAGTTTCATTACTTGAATGATGGTAATTAGTGTATGTTGTTGCATGTGAAGGGCAGTCATTGTCTCAAAGTGTATTCTTCTTTCCCTCCCTTCCTCTTCTCTCTCTTCTTTCCCTTTCTCCCTCCCTTCCTCCCTCAACTCACTCCCTTCTTTCCTTCCCTACCTCCCTCCCTTGCTCCCTTCTTTCCCTCCCTTCTTTCCCTCCCCCTTTTCTCCTCTCCCTCCCCAGTTTTCTCTTCTCTCTCTCCCTCTCTTCCTTCTTTCCTTTCCCTCCCTTTTCTCCCCTCCCCTTCTTTTCTCTCCCTTCTCTCAGGGAGAAAAGGTATGAGATGCATGCAATTCAACCCACCTGTATGCAAGTGTTTTGCTAGCCCATTTTCTTTTGAATTGTTATGAAGAAGAAGAAAAAAATAAAACATTTTACACACTGACCCGGGGGTGGGGGGGTGCAGCAGAATTTTGAGTGCCTAGGGCAGCACAAAACCTAAATACGCCACTGAGCAACATAGAACATGTATTGTTATGAAACCTAATCAAAATCTTGTTAATAAATGTAAAAACTCTCCTCAAAATCAGGACACAGTTTTCAAACTCTAGCTGTCTGACTGATATATGCAGCTTTTGGTCCAATGCGTGAAATGCTGCAAGAAAATATACTCAACTGCAATACTTTGTTTTTCAGGCAGCCATATTGGCTTGGAATGCTATTCAAGAATCAAAGGAGAATTATAGCACACTTTTCACTGTAGATCTTCACCACCTATTTGCTGACAGGAGGAACCACTGGAAGCAATGGAAAAATAGAGCCAGACAATTGTGCAGAAAAACTTACTTGTATATGCATAATACATCATTTTATTTTGGTCCAATTAAATATTTCATCTTTTTTTTTTTTTTTTTTTTTTTTTTTTTATAGGCACATAAAGGACCACTTAAAGGGACATTGCAGTCAAAATGTAAATGCGCATAGATTTATTACATCTTTGACTATAAACATAATTACAATATACACGTATTAGCAAAAATGTTTCTAGTAAAAGTTATCACTGTTTTAGTGTTAGCATTTTTCTCTGCACGTGCATGTGAAGCATAGAGAGATATTGTCACTGCACCCACATTTTAAATAATGCAGCTGCTCAGATCATCAGTGGGGCTTGTATCATGTAAGCAATTAACAAATTGAGTCATTACCAGATGGTACAAGCGCCTTAGACTCTCTGAGCAAATGCTCTGTTTAAAATGCTGGTGCACGGTGCATACTTAAATAAACTTTTGAAACAGCTATAGCTTTTATTAGAAGCATTTTTGCTAATGCATGTATATTACAAAATTGTTCCATACCCAAATGCACCCATGTGGTTTCAAATTTTGGCTGGAATATCCCTTTAAGTTACAGAATAAAAAAACAAAAACAGAAAATTAGAAAAAATGCTTAAAATTAAAAACCTGTGAAAAAAGCCCTTCTTGTGATTCTGTTATACTGTTGAGAACAACGAGAAAACTTATTGAAACGCGTTGGACAAATTAAAATTGCATTTATAAAAAACTTGTTCACGCAATGGAGCTGTGAATTGCTTTTAAGGATTTTAATAAATCTTCCAAATTCCAGTGATTATTTTCCATTTGGTGTTTGCTCTGGGTCTTGCATATCACACTTTTATGGATTTTTCCCTAGTGTATCCAGGTGACTGTGCATCCATTATGGCGTTATCTAGAAGCATTATTTCATTCTGATGACCCCTTGTAAGACCAGTGCCTTCTTCTAACAAACACTACCTTAGACATACTCTTGATCTTATGATGTATATTTTTCAAAACTGAGCAATAATTTTACCAATTGGCTGCCATTAACTTAAAAAGAAATAACTTGATCTCTTTGGCTGCCAGTAACATAGGTAAACAGACGTGATATGACCACCTTGAGTGCCCCTCACTTTTTTCTGATCTATATTTGTAATGTATTTAGGTGTATGTACTTAAAAAAAAAACAGGACATTTAAAGGGACAGTCTAGTTCAAAATAAACTTTCATGATTCAGATAGGGCATGTAATTTTAAACAACTTTCCAATTTACTTTTATAATTAATTTTGCCTTGTTCTCTTGGTATTCTTAGTTGAAAGCTAAATTTAGGAGGTTCAAATGCTAATTTCTTAGACCTTAAAGGCTGCCTCTTATCTGAATGCATTTTGACAGTTTTTCACCACTAGAGGTTGTTAGTTTATGTGTGTTATATAAGTAACACTGTGATCATGCACGTGGAGTTACCTAGGAGTCAGCACTGATTGGCTAAAGTGCAAGTCTGTCAAAAGAACTAAAATAAGGGTGCAGTTTGCAGAGGCTTAGATACAAAGTAATCACAGAGGTAAAAAGTATATTAATATAACTGTGTTGGTGAAGTGAAACTAGGGAATGGGTAATAAAGGGATTATCTATATTTTGAAACAATAAGAATTATGTGTAGACTGTC